>NC_056736.1:328602203-328839703 GCF_019279795.1 Protopterus annectens
GGTTAAAACGAAGGCCAAATGTTTATACTGTGTAGAGCTGTAATTAAATTTTCAAATGATTTATAACTTCTCAGCTGAAGGTTAAAGCTAATGTCAAAGGATATTTCCATAGTACTGATGCTGGCATCCAAATGATTTCATGGAAAGTTACTCCCATCTTGAAAACACACTTGATTATTTCAGTGCACATTCCAAGAAAGATTACTGAATGGCATTTGAAAAGGAAATTTTCTCAATATATAAAAAAAAACAACAGCTATATCAAATCTTCCAACCTCGACAGCCCTTTTCTGAAATGATTCAATAATGACATCCGTTCAGCAACTACTCAAATACTCACTCTTTACTCAGTACCTTTACAAGACACTGAAACCTGGAAGATGTATCCAGGTTTTCATTTGGAACATTGAAATCCAGGGATCTTTATGTAAGGATGGCTTTCCAGGAACATAAAGGAAAGTTATAATCTTTAAGAGATTTGTCCATGCTATGTAGCACACCCTGATACCCCCGCCCCCCTCATTAGAGCTGAGTAGCAGTTCAATTTCAAGTTATGATCTGTAAGAGGTAGATGTTTGTCATAAATCACTGCTGGAGTAGCTTAGCTAAGAGTCATAATATCCTAGGGATTCACTCTTCCGAAGCCTCTCCCTCCTCTGACAGATGCTGTTAACTCGAGCTCCTGAGTGCAGAAAACAGCAGCAACCTGGTAACCAAAATAATTTAGATTTTTCTTAATGCCTGCAACTGCATTCCTCCTGGGCTTCACAGGATTTCCAGCTGGCTCCTGTCTTTCACTGCTAGGCAGATAAATTCCCTTTGGGGAACCATTCCACACATATATTTTATATGTTTGATTTTTTTTTTTTAGAATTGTATCAAGGGTCTCTTTAAGAAGAGTAGCTTTTGCATTGTGTTTATTGTTTTATCGGAAATGCTTAATCTGACAACATATTTTTAGTTTGTTCCTATCATAAAATCGAATAGGCTGGAAAGGAAACGGCTTTGACATCGGAAATGCCATTCATCAATGTGTTTTTTATGAGATTGCGGTACAGTGAAGATTGGAAAATTTGCCATTTCCTCACTGTAGTGTGATCTTGTAGTTTGTATATATAATTAGCGGGGGGGGGGGGTGCAGCAAGGTATGACACTTTTGATGTTTAAGCCATTCGCTGTCAGGTCTTTTTGATTTAGTGATATAGACCCGTTTTTTAGCTGGGAATGTTTATTCTTATTTTAGGCACTGATTTATGGTAAAAGTGTGCTGCTTTTGTGCTATTTTGTGTTTTTTTAATAGGGTCTTGTGTGTTTTAGAGGAAGTAAGTTTGATTGATCTAGTGTATATACTTGTGACATCTTACCTACGTACCTACTCCTTTCAGCACCTTTGACTTAGGTTCAGGATTCAAATTCATCCAGGCCATTTAAGAGATTAATGGTTCCTTGGTCTCAGCTCCCTCTGCTCTGCACAGGAAGAACCATTAGGAGCCCTTGCCAATTCAGTGGGTTCATTTAGTGTCTCAGCCACTGCTGGCTAACTTTACGATTGCCATTGGTTGTTCTTCAGACCACTCTCTGAATCCTTTTGCTGTAGTTTCTTCATCCACCATGGACAGGGGAATTAACCACATCTTATGCAACTGTTCAGGAATCCTTGGTGGGGATGGGAGACACACTTTCTTCAAACAAGGGACTTTCAATGTGGAACGTATTCCTGTGAAGCATGTTAAATGACCTGCTCCCTGGGATAAGGTTCCATCTTTCTAAGGATATCCTTAGGAAAAATAAATATTAGTAAAACAGTTATCTTCTGCAGAGATTTTATTACTTAGGCTAAAGGTTTATTGCAGGCTTTTAAACCTCTAGAAAATGAATGAATGAATGAATGAATGAATGAATGAATGAATGAATGGAGTGGAATTAAAAAAAAATATTTCCTCAGTTTTGGAGGATTCCTTATCTGATGAACATAAAATGGGTAGGAATAGAATGACTTCACATTTTCTTCTTCCCATTTCACACATTCTGATTCTGAGAAAAGTATTTCCTTTGTTATTATATAGAGGAATTTTATTTTTCTGATATGGGGTCCAGCATGAATCATTTGTTCGTATGGGAATAAACTGCTCTTCCTGCACTATTGAAACAATGTAACAAGTGGCAAGTGCATGTTCCTCTGCTTGTGTCTATTCTTCCTTTGTTTTCATCTCTGAAGAGCCTTTTTGAGATTGCTTGTAATATCCCTGATACTCAACATCCAACTCCTAAAATGGTAGGAAGACTTTATTTGTGTTCCTCAGTTTTACAAATCTTTGTTCTCTCATCAAATGTCAGCCCCAGCAGCTCTTCCTATTACTAGTCCAGCTTCTAACTAAAATTAAATGAAAGTCAATCATTCTCCTTTAGACAATGCTGGAGAAGCTTTTTGGCAGGTTTTTGAAGAGAATGTATTCCAAATTCTGAATTAGCATGCTCATATGTTGTGTTACATGCTGGCTTATGTTGATGATCAGAGGGTCATTTCTGAGTTGTATTTGTTTTACCCTCTTAGAAGGTAAGTTCTTTCTGCGTTCTGTTATTGCTTCTCCTTCACAGGTTACTTAAAGATTTTATAGTCTTTATACGATTCTGCAGACTGTGTGTCCAGGGCAGTAGCAACTGCTATTGTCTTTTGCCAAGCAGAATTTTAAGAATAAGGGGCAGGAAAGATCTAATAAGGATGGAACCTTTCAGAAACAGAACAAGTCAACTAATTCAGAATGACTATTGCAGCATTCCTTCCCACTTCCCCCCTCCCTGACGCACCTTCAAAGTGTCCCAGAGCCCACATCTCCATTTTCCCCTTTGGTGCAATAGAAGGAGCACCCCTTGGAAACCATTGATCGAACTATCCTTTCTCAATCTGTTTGTGAAAGTACCAAAGTTCAAAATGTTAATACATTCTCATTTAACTTTTCTACTAACACAAGATCTAAAGGATGCTTATCATCACTTTACCATTTCCACAGAGTTCAGAAGTTCTCTATGGTTTTCTGTGCCTGGAATAATCAGTTTTCTGTATTACACTTTCCGTTACCCCACTATAACAAAGTTGTTTACAAAATGTCTAGCGTACTCCATAGTATAAACATCTTTCCTTAATTAGATTACTTATCTTTGCAGAATCTCTGTCCAAGTCTTATGAGTCCCTCACATTATTAAGAAATCTCTCTATAGACCTAGAGTTTCCCATCAATATTCAGAAAGCTTCTCTAACTTTTTATTACAGGATTGTGTTTTTAGGATGCCTTCTGGACTCATCCATGTAAAAGGCAATTCTAACTAAAGAAAAAGGGGAATTATATCTACAATTCTTCTAGAGTTTCTTCACTTATTCCCAGACTCAGACAGAGAGTATGTCAGGATTTTAGTGTTCATACTTTTTACCACTCTCATAATTCCTCTTGCCGGGTTACACTTGAAAAAAGTTAATGTCTTTTGTTAAATCTGTTTGAATCCAACATTTCCATCCACTACATTTCTATATACCTGTGCTTTAGGAAGTGATAACATCTTTGGCAGGAAACCAGACTTCTCCAAATCCATTTCTCGCTTTCTCTCTCGCATCCCTTTTTCAGTCTGAAACAAAATATTTATTGCATTTTGCAGAGGGAAATGCAGCAATGAAAATAAAAGGTCAGGGACTTTGCAGCACATAAAACAGGCCAAAATACATAAATGTGAAAGAGTTGAAAGCTATATAATCTCTTTACCTCCTGTGGCCCTCAGGCCTTTGCAGTAGATTACACATGACACAACAGTGAAGAGGTACATAAACAAACAGAGGGTACCAACACTTACCCCCTGTGCAAGCTGGCTATGGTAGCATGGGAGGTTATTCTGAAGCATTGTTGAACCTTCCAAGCTTCTTACATTCCATCAGACCAAAATGTAGTGGCAGACAAGTTGAGTAGGATTAGGATATACCCTCACCAATGGAAATTTGATGGGAGTCTTCCAGGAATTAATCTTGTGGTTGAGTTGTCCTTTCAAAACAAACAACTCAACAAATTCTGCTTGCAGACCTGGAAAGCAGAAGTTTTACTCATTCCTGTGGATGAGAATGTTCATTTATGCACCCCCCTTTTGCTGATATCCAGGGTCATTCTGATAATTCAGAAGGGGTTTCCAGTGATCATTGTGATGACTCCATTCTGGCCCAGGCAGCAGTGGTTCTCCTTTCTTGTTGAACTGGCCAAGGGCACTTACAACAAGCATCCTCACAAATATGGCCTTCTCACATAAGACAGGCTGAGTTTCATACACCTCAAATCTAAACAACTACAAATGATTATGTGGATGATTCAGTTCTGATAACTTTTAGCCACCTGGTTTCTAAGGGCATGTAGTGGGTACTAAATGAGGCAATAAACTCTGCTGCTAGACAATCTTATGTTTCTAAATTAAAAAGATTTGTTAGTTGTTGCCACTTTCCTAACCAGGGATTCATTCTGGGATTCTTTATCACTGGTTCTTATATATTTGTATGAGTTACTTTGCTCTGGCCTAACTTACTCTTTCATCAGGGTTCTTCCATAGGTCATATCAGCATATCTTTCCATGGATCCTCCTCTTTCTTCTTAGTCTTTGGTAAAGCTGTTCTTGAAAGTGGTTTTGCATCTATGACCACCTGGGAAACAGTCGGCACTTTGTTGGAATTGTAACTCTGTGCTGGAAGAGTTAACTCTGTCTTCTTTGGAACCTGCTCATCTGGCTGATTTATGGTTTATTACTTGGCCTTTGCAAGAAGGGCATCTAAGTTGCTAGATTTCATGGTGGGCGAACCCTGTTTGTTTTTTCATGAGATTGCTTCAAGAACAAATTCTTCATTCAAGCCAAAAGTAGTTTCAGAGTTTATTTTGAATCAAACCATCAGACTCTAAGTAGAAAAGATTCTTCATACTCTGGATGTGCAGGCAGCTCAGGTATTATCCTGACAGAACTAAGTCTGTTATTTAAATGAAACAGTTGTCTTATCTGCTATGAAGAAACAAAGAAAGTGCAACCTATGTTAGGACAGATTACTTCCAGATGGTTGTCCCTTGCTATTACTTTTGGTTATTCCCGCCATGGTAAAACACATCCAGGCAATGTCAATACACACTTGACTAGAGCCTTGTATTCTTCTATGGCATATTGGAAAGGAGTGGACTCTAGAAGCTTTCTTGAGGCAGCTACTCGGTCCAGTGTATATAGTTTTATAAAGCATTAAAAATGGGATTTCTTTTCCAGGTCTAGAATGGGCTTTGCTAGGAACATTCTTCAGGGGCTCAAGGATGCAGATACTTTCTCCTTCCAAGCTGTACAAGTTATGATAATCTAGTCATGTGGCAAATTTATGAAGAACAAGTTTAGGGCAGCCAAAAAAAAATTCTGCAGTTAGGAGTGGATAATGCAGTGTCAAAACACTTCATTCTCTTCTCTCTCTGTCTCTCTCTCTCTTATTCCCTTCTCCTGAAAATAGTAAAAATGCTCCACTGACCCCGGGCAGATTGTTGGTTCTACTCAGGGAAAAAGCCAGGCATTTAGAGTGGGTCTCGGGCAAATGAGAGGTACCAGTCCCTGCAAATGATCATCCTAGCCAAAGTGGCCAAAACTTTAGGAAAAATAACTCTGCTGGGTGTTGTTAAAGTGAAAGGAGTTGGTACAGTAAAGACTGAAGATGTATCAGAAGAAGTGAGATAAGATTGCAAGCCAAACTATTGGCAAGAAAGTCTGGTAATTAATGAGTAGTATTTTAAAAAATCATTAGTGTTATTCTAGAATGTCTGGAAGTACATTTTGAAATACTGGAGTTAAAGTGCACTGAAAACTGAGTAGTACATACACTGCTAACATATTTAAGACACCAAGTAAAGCAATTTGGTCAAAAACTACTGATATTAATGCACAAATAAAAAGTACAAACTCCTGCCTTAAGTAATAGTACTTAAGGAAGGAAATTGACTTAATATTCTGTGCCATTTGGGTTATGAGAATCTGTGAATGGTAAAATTAATTCACACTGTGAAAGGAAGGCATTGACGCATTCAGAAACAATTACACAGGAGCAGATGCATCTCAGATAATGGACAGAGCCATAGTAATGGCATTCTTTATAACTATTTTGATTTATTTACAGGCGTAAGAGGTTTGCCATAAGAAAATCATATGTAAGCAAATCCCAGTGTCATGATACATGCTCTAAGGGACATACAAGTAGATTTTGAGAGCAGAACCGAGCAAGAATTGAACTGAATGGAAGACTTTGTTGTAATGTGAAGCTGTCAGAGACAACAGGAATGGGTGAAGAGTAGTCTAAACATAAAAGATTATTAGTGTGGGGGTCAGCTATGTGAAGAGCATGACAACAGGCTCATAGAGCTGCTAAATAATGTAAAATAAGAATGATACATCTGAAATACATGGGTTATGGTCTAACTTAGACCCTATAAACCTACGAACTCTGATACAGAAAACGTTGTGGGAGTTCTGCAAATGCTAAATACAGATGACAACCATGTATTAGAATATGCAGTATCTTAGGAAGAAATAACTGTGTCTCTAAGCAAGTCATCACAGCCATGCTGTGGCCTAGGAAAGACACTATAAATAGGAATACAGTTTTACAATGCTCAGCAAATTAGTTTCAGATATATCAGCGTTAGCAAAGTATGATTTGAGTTTGAAGTGAATATGATATCCTAAACAGACAGGTTATGTATTACAGTAAGTTATACTCCATGATTTGGACTACTTTGGATGTGCAGTTGATGATGGAGTTTATCAGTTCACCACTGATTCAGTTGTTTAATAGTAAATCCCAATTTGTTCAATCAATTACAACTGGAGAATCTGTTTTCATGGATGCACTAGTAGAATGTCTTTACAACATGGCAAGGGAATATAAACAAAATTAACTAGCTACTTTAAACCCAGGCACTGTAAACAACGAATTTCCTCGAGTTTCACAAATCCTCACAGATGCTTCAGCTCTAGTATGAAAATTATTTTCCTAGAACTGCCTTCAGTGTCAGGCACATTCATGATTATATCTCCTTGTGCTGGTGATGAAATTAAAACTTGTAGACTCCTAACTGGGATCACATCCTCTGAGACTGTCCCTCAGTACAGAAACCTTGGTCCCAGTTCTGGTGAAAAGTGGGACACATCTTCCAAACCATGGAAATGATGGATGTACTTTGTGATTTATGGCATGTTACCTCAGCCCAGATTTGCACATTTAATTTAGTTTATTTTGCTAAAAAAAACTATCTTTTGCCACTAGAAAACATCCCAAACCTGGTCTGAATGCTGGTAAGTATTGCATGATACATTCAGGGCTGAACTTTCAATAGCTAAAAGGAAAGTCAATGCAGTTTACTTGATGGAGAAATGCTCCCCATGTCTTGATTGTTTAATAGTTCATTCTAAATTTCTATTTCATTAATCTTGTTATTGGTGCCTTAACACCCAGAGTACATAAGCAGGACTACTGTCACAAATATAGTCACTATGCCCTGTTTTCTTTTCTCTTCCATTTCCTTTTACATACTTTTATTCAACTTGAATGATATATTTGTTTCCTAACTTATCCATATGCACTCCTTTATGTGTATAAATTGGCTGTACATAGTTAATCTTCCTGTTTGTTTATTGCTTTAGAATTCATAAGTAAAATATTAGCAATGATATTCATCTGCATTGTGCTGAGCTGTTCTGTGTGATCGGTGCCATCAGCAGTTGGTTGGTGGGAAGATAGTAGGAGATATCTGCTTTCTGGGATAGAGCAAGGTATAATATAATGGTGGTGGGGATAGTTCTCTTGCCATTTTGACAAATCTGAAAAAAAGCAGCAGGTATTTTTTGCACTGTTTGTGAGTAGATGAAAGTGACTATATGCTATATGGCATGTGACAGTAAAACAACATAGCTGCTTTTTAATTTCTCCATATCTTTTGGGTGGCAAATATCATGATGAGAATGGACCCCATTCCAAAGACAAAGTATGATAAAAGTTTATGAAATTAGCATTGTTTCAGTCTTTGATGTCAGCCAGAAGTGCTCTATGCAACACCTGCAATGTGCCCAGTAATGACACCTTCTGCAATTTGTACATAGTTACATGTTTTGGTAATATATCTAAATACGCTTGCAGATTCGTTTTATAAGACCTGTTGCTCCTACTACTATTGGAACTGTATGGGTAACTTTCTTCCACATTGCTCTCATTTCTGCCTGAACATCCTGATATTTTATGACTTTGTGCCTCTCTGTACACAAGACACTGTAGTCACTGGGTGTGGTGATTTCAATGATCAATGCTACTTTTGTCTGCTTTTCATGGACCACTATATCTGGTTTTCTAGCATCTATTTTTTGAACTGTTGGTAATGGGTGATCCCATGTGATGTAGACTTCATCATTTTCTATGATGCTTTGTGGTTCATGTTTACAGTGTTTTTCAGCACTTCAGTACCATAATGATTGCACAGTCCTCAGTGCAACAGTCTTGCCACATTATTATACCATTAAGTATACAGTACTTCTGCCATTAGTATGTCACAACCAGCAACAAGATGTGCGACTGTTTCCAATTCTGTTTTACAAAACCTACATTTGTCTGTTTCTCCCACATGTTCAATGGACTTTGTAAACCAATGTGTAAGTAGCCCACAGTCTTGGGACGTTAGTGTTAATGTTTCATCTCTTCGTTTACATTCACCTCTCCTTAACCATTCTTACGTTCAATCCAGATCAACATGAGGTTCTTCCAGACATTTTCTATACTTGCAACTATATTTATGCATTTTCTGTATTTCTTGCCTTCTCATCTGATCCTTCACCTTATATTCTTTCTTTTGTTTTTTGGCACATTCATTTGCTGCCTGTTTTTATCTACTTCTGGTTTGATTTCCATATATGCTTCTGTTACACTAAGAAGGGAAGTCATCTTAGATTTATTCTCCTCATGGTTCAAAACTTTCACTATGTTTGGGTCTTGCAAGGTCAACAGATATGTGTGTAGTCCCACGATTGCCGAGCTATACATGTAATCAATTTCAAGGAGGCCCATACCTCTTTCAGAATCGGGAATATATAATCTTGGTATGCACTGATTTTTATAAGTCATTTGGTGTGCATGAAGAATCCTCCTGGTTTTCCTGTCTAATCTAGCCAACAAGTTTTAGGGCAAATCAGTCAGTCCAAAACTGTAACTTAGGACAGGAAGATCAAATTGGTTTATAGCTTGGATTTTCTTCCTAGATGTCAACACTGTTTTCAGGATTAATTTAAGACTTCTAAAATATTCCTTACTAAGTTTTATTCGCACTTGTTCATGTTTTATTGCTGATCCTTCATCAGTTCCCAAATATTTATACACTCCCTGTTGCTCAAATTCTTTTATGTCACATTCTTGCTCCAAACTGATGTTTTCTTGATGCTGCAATTTTCCTGCTTTGAAGGTTGCTTTTACATACTTATCAAGGCCAGTTGACATTCTTATATTATCTGAAAAAGTTTTGACAACTTGCATTTGTGCTTTCAGTTCTTCATTTGATATGTTATACAGTTTTAAATCATCAACAAAGCAAAGATGAGAGGTCTTTACACTCTGTTGTTTTCTAGGTGCCAAATTATAGCCATGGCCTAAGCCAGTGATGGCAAACCTTTTGGGCTCCGCATGTCAAAAATTTGGAAAATGTCTATCTTGAATCTGCTAGTGTGTCACCCCTCCCCCCCACACCCCCATCCCCATGAACAAAAAGATAAACAATTCTTTACATGTTCATTTATTTAAAAAATATAGTCCAATCATGTGTGTTGCTATGTATTATAAACGTAAATGAAAAATCAGTGACTTGCAACAGAGAAAATAATATGTGCACTGATAATTGAGCTTAAAACAGTGCATTAAAAAATATCCTACTTTTAATAGTAATTTTGAATTGAACTGAAAAAAATATGGAACGCACTGCATTTGATTTGATTAACATCAATTAATGACTTTTTTGTTGCTGAGTTTTAATAGATAAGTGCAAGGTCACATATTTCTTGTATTCTTGTTCATTGGATTTCTTTGGAAACTTGGGTGTTGGTGAATGCTCGTGTGTCACCCGAAATGTCGCAGTGTGTCACATTTGACATGCATGTCAAAGGTTCGCCATCACTGGCCTAAGCTGTTAAGTAGACAGCTTAATGGGTTAAGGGCAAGACAAAATAGCAGCGATAACAGAGAGTCACCCTGGAATAGCCTCCATTGAGTTTTTATCCCTGGGATAATAATTTGTCCTTTATCATGGCATAATTGCAAAGGGGTCCACCACTGTTTCTTGGTCACTGTAATGTAGTCGATCAGTGTAGGGCATATCTTATACATTTTTAAGCACTATTTTATCCATGAATGTGGGATACTATCAAATTTTTTTGTAGTCTATCCATGCCATACTTAGATTCTTCCCCTTTTTACAGTTCTCCTTTCTGACTTTATTTAACAACAAATGATCCTTTGTTCCATATGACTTTTTTTATTACCCTTTTGTTCTATTGCCATAATTGAGTTTTCTTCAAAATGAGTATAAAGTGTATCAACATCAATTCCAGTGTATAGTTAATACGTCATCGGAAGGCAAGTTTTTGGTCTACAATTTGTAGAGTAGCTTGCAGGTTAACTGTTAAGTAGAAGCATTTTTTCCTGTTGTTAGCCAGGTCAAGTTCAGGGTGGACAAATAAATAGTTCTTACTCATGGCTAAATCTTCATGCAAAGATGCTAATACTTTTAACCAGAAGTTAGGTACTGCATCTGGGTCTAGAGTTTTCCAAGTAGAGGCTTTCCTTAACTTTGTTTCATTCTCTCTGGCTGTTACTTCATCCCATTTCATATCCTGTACCTTTAAGCTTCTTATTCTTTCTTTTAGGTTCATAGGTTCATAGGTAGGTACTAGGCTATTGGCCCTAGGGCCTATATAAGCCTAGCCAAATGGTACCCTGGCTTTTTCCACCCAAGAAAATTATTTTCCTGTGCCCCTGTCAAGCAGAGCCACAGAAGTGATCCCCGGGGTGAATTTCCTATCTCCCATCCAATCATAAAGATTTTTCTTGAAGACTGCTAATGAGAAGCTTTTTTTGATATAGATAGGTAGTTTGTTCCAGAGTATGGGAAATCTCTGGGACAGGAATCTATCCCTCCGGCATGTTCTGTTTATTGTGGTGACAAGGTTTAGGTCCCTAGAGTGTGTAGCTCGGAGGGATTGGGATTTTTTTACGTGGAGCATGTCCAGCAGTTCTGGGTTTGACATAGCTTTGTATGTTAGGCAGAAATCGCCTCTGAGTAGGCGATATGTGACGGAGTAAAGCTGGAGTGTTTTGAGACGGTCTGCGTAGGGCATCTGTTTGAGGCCAGTAATCCTCTTTGTGAGGTCTTTCTGTGATCTTTCAAGTTGTTGTAGATGTCTTGTGAGGTACATACCAAAAGAGGCTTTGTACTCTATAATGGGTTTAATGAGTGATGAGTAGAGGGGAACAATGACCTGTTTTTTCCTGGATGAGAAACCTTTTGTGATGAGGTGAAAAAATTTGCTATTCCGAGAAACATACACACAGCAAAAACACACAAAAAAAACCAGCCATCCACACACATACACTTAAAATCCTACACCTAAACTAAACTTTACATACAGTACTAGCTATCCACTTACCTTAACCCAACCCTAACCCTATGGTCCGTCACTATCGCACATTCACCTCACCCGCGCCCTAACCCTAACTCACCTAACCCGCCTCCTAACCCTAACCTACACACAATCGCACATTTACCTGACCCGCGCCCTAACCCTAACTCACCTAACCTGCGCCATAACTCTAAACTACACACAATCGCACACTTACCTGATCCTTTTACCTGACCAGCTCCCTAACCCTAACTCACCTAACCTGCCCCCTAACCTACACACAATCGCACACTTACCTGAACCCGACCCGTAATGCTCCAACATATCGAACACTGAAAACAGTGAAGCCACAGCAACGGCCCACTGAATTCTTTCCCTGGGAAAGAATTTGGTGTCCTGCATCTTCGCTTTTTTCAGCGTTCGACATTACGGGTTCGATATTATAACATTCGATGTTAGAGAACTTTGATGTTATAATATAGACCCTATTGTGGGTCTATATCATAACATCGAAGTTCTCTAACATTGAATGTTATAATATCGAACCCTAAACACCAAAGTCTGAAAACATCGAACAGTCAGAATAGCAAATTTTTTTCCCAGGGAAAAAATTTGCTATTCCGAGAAACATACATACAGCACAAACACACACAAAAAACAGCTGTCCACATGCATACACTTTAAATCCTACACCTAAACTAAACTTTACATACAGTACTAGCTATCCACTTACCTTAACCCAACCCTAACCCTAAGGTCCATCACTAACGCACACTCACCTCACCCGTGCCGTAACCCTAACTCACCTAACCCGCCCCCTAACCCTAACCTACACACAATCGCACACTTACCTAACCCCCGCCCTAATCCTAACTCACCTAACCCACCCCTAACCCTAACCTACACACCATCGCACACTTACCTGAACCCACGCCCAAACACTAACATTCACACAACCGCACACTTACTGGACCTGCTCCCTAACACTAACTCACCTAACCCCGCCACCTAACCTTAACCTACACACAATCACACACTTACCTGCACCCGCGCCCTAACTCTAACGTCTACACAACCGCACACTTACCTGAACCGCTCCCTAACCCTAACTCATCTAACCCGCCCCCTAACCTACACACAATCGCACACTTACCTGAACCCGACCCGTAACACTCCAACATATCGAACGCTGAAAACAGCGAAGCCACAGCAATGGCCCATCGAATTCTTTCCCTGGGAAAGAATTTGGTATCCTGCACCTTCGCTGTTTTCAGCGTTCGACATTACGGGTTCAATATTATAACATTCGATGTTAGAGAACTTTGATGTTATAATATAGACCCAAATATTGCACCATATCAAATCTCTCTTTCTTTCCCATGTCCATACTTCTTTTTTATACTTTTCAAAAATCTCTAGGTTTTGTTGGTTATAGTTTTACACTTCCTCAGATGCTTCTTTTTATAAACAGATCAAAGTTTATTGGTCTGTATACTGTTTTTCACAAATCTGTTGTATTAATGAACACAAATTTTTATTTGAGGCTTCTGATAGTTTTTCTTGTGTAAGTATTTTTCTTTCCTCTAATTTCTCTCTTAATCTTTTTGTATATCTTGTGTGTGGAAATTCGGAGCTTTTTGTATAATAGTAACAATACATAATTTCTTTCTTATCCTCAATAATCCACTCTATCATATTATGGCTCTTCTTTGGCCTATCAGTTTTTGTGATTTTTGTGGACTGCTACTTCTTTCTACAACAGGGGGACCATCCTTCCCCTCGGCCTGACCTGGCCCCATTGTAGGATTGTTTCTGTATTTTGAGGATTCTACACTGTTATTTTTTCCATTCCTGGCATCAGTGCATCTGTCAGGATTGAGCACTTTTTTATCCTGGGTCTTGTGCACCCGTCTATCTTTTTTTAATTTTTGACCTACTTCTGTCCCTGATATGTGCTATATAAATACAGTCTATATAGCAGTAAGATTTTGTGAAAAACAGTGTCCACCTTGTGAAGGTGCTCACCAAGACTTGAGGATGAATTCAATTTCAGCAACATTACTCTCCTTTGCTTTCTGACTTATTATCTCTCCATTCAGACTCCTATCACCTCTCCATGCGGACCCCTATCATCTCTCCATTTGGACCCCTATCATTTCTCCATGTAGCTGCTATTTGGGGCCTTGAATGGAAATGAAGAGTCATTGTTGTGTTTAATCTACAAAGCAGGCAGCCAATAGGTCTGATGAATGATGTCAGTAGATAGCAACTGCTGCATTAAGAATGAGTGGATTGTAAATTGCTCTTTATATGGGGGGAGGTGTCTAGAAAAGTAACAATGGTGGCTTTGACGTAGTATCTCAGAAATGTATATTTAGTAGTTTGTGTATGTGTGTGTGTGTGTGTGTGTGTGCGTGTGTGTGCGTGTGTGTGCGTGTGTGTGTGTGTGTGTGTGTGTGTGTGTGTGTGTGTGTGTGTGTGTATGTGCCTTCTATTTCTATACCATTTAATTTACTGGGGTTATATTTTCCAGGAATTGTCTCCAGTTGAACCCCCTCCACCTCTACTCCCACACCACCCACATTTTTCATATTTTTTTGGGGGGGGCATCTTGACCATTTATTATATCATGTATTAAGTTAAGCATTAGAACTACTGAGTGTAATGCTTTGCCTAGAAAGATATGTATTCCTACCTCTGTTACAGGGTACTTATTTTTGTGCCCATGTCCAAATATTACTTCAGCTTTCTGTGTACTATTTTTTTATCCTTATAAACATTATGTGATCTAACTAATGTAATCATGCTTGCTGTGCCCAGTTACTCTTGTATCTCTTTCCCTTCCACCACAATATTTACACTTAAATTAAACATTCAGCATTATCACATGACATAGGCATGCTATGAAATATAGAATAATGGGGTTCCAATTAGATGACCGAAGACGCATTCTATCAAATGCGTCTTTGTCAAACTTAAAACAATGAAAAGGCAAAATAGCGAAGCGGCTTTTAAGCAAATTTTTTACCAGTGTAAGAATTTGCTTGGCCACTTCCATTACTTTGCCATTTCCGGCACTGTAGTGCGATCTTGGAGTTGATATATTTAAGTAGGGGGTTATGGGTGTGAAGCCCCCCACTTTTTGTATTCTTTCAATTTTTTTTTTTTTTTTTTTGTTTTTGGAATAATGATTTTTTTCCCTTGGAAAAAAATCACTGTTCTGAGCTTTCAAGATTGTAAGCTTTCAGTTACATAGGTTCAATTATTCATTGTTCGCTTTTTTAAGCGTTCAATGCTATAATATAGACCTAAATAATGGTTAGCATAAACAGTTTTTACAGGTACAATATTGCTGTTAGTAGTTGTTAGTAACTGTTCTATATTTTTGTATGCCCTTTTCTTGAACACTTACAATAAAATACCATAAAATAGCCAGATTCATTACTATCTCCCCATACAACTCACACCACTGCATTTCTTTAAACTCTCTTCAATGGCTTGAACTTCCCCAGTTTCTGCTGTCTTTTCAATTTCATATGCTACACTCTATTCTTTATAAACCCTCCTTCTGTCCATCTCTACCTTCCTTATTCTCAATCTACATCCCATCCCGGAACCTCCGTACTTCTAACCAACATTTACTTGATATCTACCACCCAAAAAGGTCAGTAGGCAAACTACTCTACAACCACTCCCCTGCCCATGCTTGGAACAAACTTCCCCTTGACTTACGTTCAATCTCACACACCTCACACTTTAAAAATGAACTAAAAGCTTTTCTCAATTCCAGAACCTGCCCTTGCCATGACCCTACCTAGTCTTCCTTCCCTTTATGTACCCTCAAAAGGACCATACTTAGTACCTCATTACACCTCTCTCTCCAATGTGTCTGCATGCATTTGGACAATTTTATACAAACAAAAAATGTTTATTGTTGAACCATTGAACTGTATCAGTGTAAAATTGTTACTTAGCTTCTTTTTAATGCAACTTTAACTTTATGCATGTAACCCAACATATGTGAATCGTTTTGCTATAACTGCTATTATATCAATATTGTTTAAAATTGTACTTGTTTTAAAATGTATTACTGGAGCTTTTCTCCTTGGGTCTCCACTGAAAATGGACCACAAGCCCAGTTGGACAAACCCGGTTAACAAATGTCAATAAATAAATATAAATAAAATTTAAAAAAAAATGTAAACAATCAAACTCAGGTGGGTAATTTTTTTTCTTTTTTATAGGCATAGAAACATATGTAAGTAAACACTTACTATTAACCCTTGGTGCATGCAAGTCTAACTTGGAGCTTTCAGTTTCATTTAACAATAGATATTAAACTAAAACTAGTAGCTCATCAGAAGACTTAGGGTCCCTCTGGAATACCAATGTTTTTAAGCTGCTATGGAATGCCTCTTTAAATTTATCCATAGCCAACATTAGTAACATTTTACGTACATTACTCACTTCAAGGTTCTAACCACATGCTTTAAGTCAGCCATCTGTAACCTTACCACTATGTCTATATATGTCCACTTTTGAAATATAAGTGACTATTCCTGAAGTGAAGCCTCAGCTCTAGACAGAACTTATAATAGTTGAATGCATCAGCATCCCCAAAGCAATAATAAGTCCAAGTTAAGTGTGAAGACAGTATCCTGGTCCACTTACGTTGGAGTTGTTTTTTTTTTTTTCTAGATGTATGTCTCTCAAATGCTACCAAATAAGTTTCCACATCATCTTCTGCGCTGCATCGTTTCAGAGGTGTTCGGTTTTTCTGAGGGTTCACAGCAAGGTGGTGGTTGGTTTATTATACTAGGTATCTGTTCTTGGAGGCTAAGCATGTGTTGGTCAATGACTGTACTTTTTTTTTAGCAGGCTGAGCCGGTATTGGTCAGTGGTTGCAGTTTTTTCTTGAAGAACTGTAGGAGACCTCATTATATTTTCCATTCTGAGTCAAACAGAACAGCTACAGTTTCAGTATTGCATCTCACTTAAATGAGACCCCCCCCCCTCTTTGCCAAAGTAAATCCCCATATGGGCACAATTTTTTTAACAGTTCCTCAGTTTTATCTAGTCAGTTTTAAAGAAAACAAACTTTTGTTTATATCTCTGTGGAATTTACCTTGCTCAGGCTTCACACAAGTTGAGAAAAAAATAGAATTCAGGTCAATAATTTCCACTTTAAGAGGAAACATTTCTATCAGGAAAACTTGCATTCTGTGGTGGAGAATAACAACTCAGGCAGAGCATTTGTTTTCAGTTAACCTGAAAACTCACAGTTTATAGCAAAACTGTTTATGTGTTGTCTGCTTCTGCTAGTGTCGCAATATGCAGTGCTTGCAGTAAAAGAATGAAACCACCTTTTCAGTTTTCAGTTGAGGTTTATTTACAAGGGTGAACATAAACAAATGTTTTGTTGCAAAAACTGTATAGAGTAGCAGAAAAAGAAAAACACTCACAAAACCATTGGTAGTTTGTTTAAGGAAGCTATTGTAAATGCAGGTAAACAAAATCTGGTCTACTTTCACAAGCACATACAGGTTCTTTCTATAGTACTGTTCAATGTGACCTCGTTTCAGTCAACACAATTTTCCTAAGATCCGCAGTGGAATATACAGTAGCATACTTCTCATCTGTACAGATTTTCACAGAATATCCAGATTTTTGCCTCTTATTTTTTGTCTGTTTCTCATAAAATTGTGATTTTCTGACAAAGCTTTGGCAAATAATTGAAGGTTGAAGTAAAAAAATAATGACAGGTATTTGAGATTTAGACTTTATATCTTCATAAAATTCATGCTAATGCAAAATGTGTTATTCTATCAACTTTCTAAGTTTGTAAGAGCAATATTTAAAAATTGACCCTATTTTGGGGCCTTTGTCCCCCCCCCCCCATTATTTATGGCTTTGTCCAGATTTCTTGCTCTAAGAGGTTGAGAGGTATGTATAGTAGTTATGGATACTATTCCTTCCCCTTCAACATACTTTACTCTACAGGCATGATAATTCCATGAGTTCCAGTTTTGTAAGGAATTACTCGTATCCCTTTTCCAGATTTCAGGAACACCATCCAGGCTCCCTACATCCTTCACATATAGCTGCCTGGAGACTGCTCTTCAAAATCTTCTCTAAATCCAGAGGTCAAGAATATGACTCCCTCAAGAAGCAATAGCCAAGATCTGTACCTGGTAGCAGCTGCACCTTCATTAGTTGCCATGCACATTTGCACCTATTGATTTGTCTGTTTGCTTCAGATGTAAAAGATCTACATGTTTCCCTTTCTGACTTAGAAACTTTCATCCTCTGGGACAGGTGACCCCAATGAGTTTATAAACAGCAGATTCAACACTATATCAAACAGTGTACTTTTTAAACTCAGTATGTGTGTGAGAGATATGCGCCACTGATCCATTGAACCATACATTTACTTTGTGAGTTGTTAACCTGCTTTAATGACATTTTTATATATTTAACTTTCTTCCTTTTTAGTTGGTAAAATAGCTTTTTCACTTGATTGTTTGATTCTGGAATCAGTAATTCGTTGCACTAAAGATGGTCTCTAACGTTAGCTTTATTGTTGTTGTCTTTTTGAATCCTTAATGATGAAGATTGACCTTGATATCCTCTCTTTTGTTGCAGGTAAATTTCTATGGAATACACAAGACCCGCAAGAACAGTTTTTAAGAAGAACTGCACCTTAACCAGTCATACACGGGATAGTTGTCATTTAACTACTGCTCACTGTTCCCAATAAGCTGATTTGCACTTGCTAACACAGGAGACCCTCACATTCTTAAAGTCCTAGCTCCAGACAGAAGTCATATGTTTTTTGGAAATCACGTGGAAAGGCTATCACCTTTAAAGAAGTACATTCAAGTAAGTACTCTGGTCTTGTGTGATGTTAGCCTGAGACATTTTATCTGACAAGTGTACTTATAGAGCAATTTCCAGATATCTATGCAAACCATTTAATAAGATATATAGAGAGAGAAAAGAAAAAAAAGGAAAATATAAATGTACCTGATGTCAGCAGTGGAATGCATTTTAAGATGCAACAAAAGAAAATACTATAATGCAATAGAAAGTTAAAGTAATCTCATGTAACTCATGCTGCATATGTTTCACTGCCTTTTCTGAAGCTGACCACTTACATAGTGTCCCAGGTCTTGTCTTAGTATTTTTAAAGAGTAAAGGTACAATATTCATTGTGTTTTTGTGCATTGTCGCTCAAAGTGCTATATGGCATGCCTCCATACACCTGAATAATGTAACTGTATAGTTCTTATTGCTGATGCAGAGGGGGAAAATGGGCACTACCAGTGTTTCCAGTATTTACTTGTGATGTATAATACATAGATCAGGATTTGTGACTTGTGAGGAATCAGCTTCTTTGAAATACAAAGTATGATAAAGGTATGTTAAGCATCTCATTGAGTTAAAAGACTTGAAGGCTAATGGGTACAATTTTACCCTGGTCTAAAACTGTGTTAAATACAGATTTTGTGAATATCAGGACAACAAAAACAATAGAACATTATTCTGTTGTGAAGAGCTCCTTTGTTGCACCACAGTTTTCTTGCTTTAGGAGCCACCTGTTATCATTAAAGACAGAAATGGGTCATGTGCAAGTATTGAATTAGATAATGTAAGGCAAGCTTTGAAATGTATAGTTTCGTGCACTTTCATACACTCTGCATTTTTCTTTCTTTTATAGTTTTATTCCACATCACCCAAATTACTTGTGCTCTTCCAATTCAAACTGCCCAGATCAAACCTGGAATTTGACAGATTCATAAGGTTTCCTTGTTTAAAATTTCACCATTTCTACAATGACTCTTGGATTCAACCTCATTTTTCCAATGCTGAGAAGCCACACCTTTTTCTTGTATGGCTTTTGGTTTTCTGGAATGACTGTAACTCATTTGATTTGTACTAATGAATGGAGCAAGTGGAAAAAACAGAAAATCTAGATATTCCTGCCCCTGCTTTATTGTACATGAACTATGATATTTTTTGTTCTATGATGTTAGTAAACCATAAATAGCTTCTGCTCCCAAATATTTGCTCCATTTTGTGATGACCACTACAAGTGCCTATGCCACTAGGGTTATACATACCATCCTTTACTTTATGGATGAGAGATGATCATATATAGATATTTTAGATTTCCATAATATACCCTCTAGTTTTGTACTTTTTCCTCATTTTTGATACCATGATGTTCCATTTGACTATGTTTCCTGTTCTTGCTCTGACTGCAAGATTTCAGTTCATGTGAGGCTATTTTTGATCTTTCAAGATGCTTTCTACTTCCTGTATGAGATAATGGAGATAATATGTTTAAGTAAGGAGATGTGGGTGGGAAGAGGGTTTGTGCTCTCGCAGAAAAATTGCCATAGTGCTGCAAGGCATACTATGCAGGGGAGTTGTGAAGTTGATTGTTTGAGACTGACTTGCTGGGGCATTAACCATTATGAAAGAATTGATCTTCTGACTTCTAAAGTCAGTAAAATAAATTTGTTGAAGTGGGTGTTGTGTTCTTGACATTTTTCAAAATTCCTTAGCCTCAGCATTAAGTTTAACAAGCTGCAATACATAATTTTGAAATATTACCAAAACATGCAGTTTTTGTCTGATCTAATTTTCAAACTGCCTGGCAGCTGAATGCCATTGTTTTTTATATTTGACCTCTGTGTACATTATCTATTTTGTTGTACCAATGAACTGGTATTAAACTATTATCCTACTTCATGTGACATGGTCCTATTTTTGTTGCCAGTTATTTTCTGTTTTGAAGTTATTCCTTGCCTTTTTCATACCTATATAAATTAAGATGTGCTTTTTTTGGCTTTGAGTCTACATAATGATGTAGTTAACCATTCCCATATCCTTGTGTAGCCTTACATCACCTTATCTGCTCAGCATTCTATATTAATACTGTTGCAGATCTCTGTAACAAAAGCAGCAGAACCATATATGCTTTCCCTTGAGTATCCAACTGAAGTGGCCTGATCTGCTCAGCTGAGTCATGTCAACTCTCACTTGGAACTTCCATTCTATCTTTCTGAGTTTAATTTACTGCTACCATTGTTGTTGTCTTATCCAGCTATTTTTCTAGCGCAAGTTACCATCATGGGATTCACTCCAATGATAACTTTATGACTTGCATTTTATGAGATTATGTAAAACACATTATACTGAATTGTGGAAATATATAAAAATGCATCACATATGACCTGGTCCCCATTCTGATATAAATGAAGTATACTCAGTAAGAGATGAACTTCAGGTAAATGGAGATCAAATGCTATGGAAGCCAGATGATCCTCCATTAATTTATATTCATTCTGTGAACAATTTGAGATAGGTTAAAACAAAGGCCAAATGTCTATACTGTGTAGAGCGGTAATTACATTTTCAGATGATTTATAACTTATAAGCTGAAGGTTAAAGCTAATGTCAAAGGATATTTCCATAGTACTGATGTTGGCATGCAAATGATTTCATGGAAAGTTACTCCCATCTTGAAAATGCACTTGATTATTTCAGTGCACATTCCAAGAAAGATTGCTGAATGGCATTTTCAAAGGAAGTTTCCGCAATATATAAAAAAAAAGAAAAACAGCAGCTATATCAAATCATGCAACCTCAACAGCCCTTTTCTGAGATGATCCAATAATGACATCTGTTCAGCAACTACTCAAACAGTCAGTCTTCACTCAGTACCTTTACAAGACACTGGAAGCTGGAAGATGTAGCCAGGTTTTCGTTTGGAACACTGAAATCCAGGGATCTTTATGTAGGGATGGCTTTCCAGGAAGATAAAGGAAAGTTATAATCTTTAAGAGATTTGTCCATGCTATGGAGCATACCCTGATACCCCCGCCCCCCTCATTAGAGCTGAGTAGCAGTTCAATTTCAAGTTATGATCTGTAAGAGATAGATGTTTGTCATAAATCACTACTGCAGTAGTTTAGCTAAGAGTCATAATATGCTAGGGATTCACTCTTCCGAAGCCTCTCCCTCCTCCGACAGATGCTGTTAACTCGAGCTCCTGAGCCTAGAAAACAGCAGCAACCTGGTAACCAAAATAATTTAGTTTTTTCTTAATGCCTGCAACTGCATTCCTCCTGGGCTTCACAGGATTTCCAGCTGGCTCCTGTCTTTCACTGCTAGGAGGATAAATTCCCTTTGGGGAACCATTTGGCACATATATTTTATATGTTTTCCTTTTTAAGAAGAGCAGCTTTTGCATTGTGTTTATTGTTTTATCAGAAACGCTTGATCTGACAGCATACTTTTAGTGGGTTCCTATCATGAAATCGAAGAGGCTGGAAAGCAAACGACTTTAACATTGGAAATGCTGTTCATTGATGTGTTTTTTATGAGATTGCAGTACAGTGAAGATTGGAAAATTTGCCTTTCCTCACTGTAGTGAGATCTTGGAGTTGGTATATATAATTAGCAGGGGGGGGGTGCAGCCCCCCACAAGGGAGACTTCAAGGTATGGCATTTTCGATGTTTTAGCCATTCGCTGTCAGGTCTTTTTGATTTAGTGATATAGACCAATTTTTAGCTGGGAATGTTTATTCTTATTTTAGGCACTGATTTATGGTAAAGGTGTGCTGCTTTTGTGCTATTTTGTGTTTTTTAATAGGGTCTTGTGTGTTTTAGAGAAAGTAAGTGTGATTGATCTAATATATACTTTGTGACATCTTACCTATGTACCTACTCCTTTCAGCACCTTTGACTTGGGTTCAGGATTCAAATTCATCTAGGACATGCAAGAGCTTAATGGTCCCTTGGTCTCAGCTCCCTCTGCTCTGAACAGGAAGAACCATTCTAAGGAGCCCTTGCCAATTCAGTGTGTTCAGTTAGTGTCTCAGCCACTGCTGGTTGACTTTGCCATTGCCATTGGTTGCTCTTCAGACCACTCATTTAATATCTGAATCCTTTTGGTGTAGTCTCTTCAGCCACCATGGACAAGGGAGTTAACCGCATCTTATGCAACTGTTCAGGAATCATTGGTGGAGATGGGAGACACACTTTCTTCAGACAAGGGACTTTCAATGTGGAACATATTCCTGTGAAGCATGTTAAATGACCTGCTCCCTGGGAAAAGGTTCCATCCTTCTAAGGATATCCTTAGGAAAAATAAATAATAGTAAAACAGTTATCTTCTTCAGAGTTTTATTCTGTTGATAATGGATAACTTATTACTTAGGCTAAAGGTTTATTGCAGGCTTTTATACCTCTAGAATGTGAATGAATGAATGAATGAATGAATGAATGAATGAATGAATGAATGAATGAAAATGAATGGAATGGAATTAAAAAAAATATTTCCTCAGTTTTGGAGGATTCCTTATCTTATGATCATTAAATGGGTAGGAATAGAATGACTTCTCATTTTCTTCTTCCCATTTTCCACATTCTGATTCCGAGAAAAGTGTTTCTTTGGTTATTATATAGTGGAATTTTATTTTTCTGATATGGGGTCCACAATGAATCATTTGTTTCTATGGGAATAAGCTGATGTTCCTGCACTATTGAAACAATGTAACAAGTGGCAAGTGCATGTTCCTCTGCTTGTGTCTATTCTTCCTTTGTTTTCATCTCTGAAGAGCCTTTTTGAGATTGCTTGCAATATCCCTGATACTCAACATCCAACTCCTAAAATGGTAGGAAGACTTTATTTGTGTTCCTCAGTTTTACAAATCTTTCTGGTCTCATCAAATGTCAGCCCCAACAGCTGTTTCTATTACTAGTCCAGCTTCTAACTAAAATTAAATGAATGCCAATCCTTCTCCTTTAGACAATGATGGAGATTAAGCTTTTTAACAGGATTGTGAAGAGAATTTATTCCAAATTCTGAATTAGCAGGCTCATATGTTATGTTACATGCAGGCTTATGTTGATGATCAGAGGATCATTTCTGAGTTGTCTTTATTTTACCCTCTTCTCAGAAGGTAAGTTCTTTCTGTGTTCTGTTATTGCTTCTCCTTCACAGGTTACTTAACATTTTTATAGTCTTTATACGATTCTGCAGACTGTGTGTCCAGGGCAGTAGCAGCTGCTATTCTAATAGACATTTTGTATATGTAATCAGAAGTTTTTAGAGGATGTCAAATCTAAAATCTTAAACTCTTGTTCAGATAAGGAGGTATTGCTTGGTCCTTCTGCTACGAAAGTACTCAAAAGTTTAATTTAAAGGGGAAATTAATTTGGGAGTTTTGTAAGATTTTCTGCCATCTTACTCAAAATCTACAAAATAAAACTGTCTTCTGCCAAGCAGAATTTTAAGAATAAAGGGAAAGAAGGATCTAATAAGGAGGGAACCTTTCAGAAACAGAACAAGTCAACTAATTCAGAATGACTATTGCAACATTCCTTCCCACTTTTCCCCACCCTGGCACAACTTCAAAGTGTCCCAGAGCCACATCTCCATCTTTCCCTTTGGTGCTATAGAAGGACCACCCCATTGGAGACCATTATTCGAACTATCCTTTCTCAATCTGTTTGTGAAAGTACCAAAGTTCAAAATGTTAATACATTCCTCATTTAACTTTTCTACTAACACAAGATCTAAAGGATGCTTACCATCACTTTCACATTCCCACAGAGTTCAGAAGTTCTGTATGGTTTTCTATGCCTAGAATAATCAGTTTTCTGTATTACACTTTCCGTTACCCACTACAACAAGGTTGTTTACAAAATGTCTAGCGTACTCCAAAGTATACACATCTTTCCTTAATTAGATTACTTATCTTTGAAGAATCTCTGTCCAAGTCTTAAGAGTCCCTCACATGAGTAAGAAACTCTCTAACTTTTTATTACAAGATTGTGTTTTTAGGATGCCTCCTGGATTCATCCATGTAAAAGGCAATTCTAACTAAAGAAAAAGGGTAATTATATCTACCATTCTTCTAGTGTTTCTTCACTTATTCCCAGACTCAGACAGAGAGTATCTCAGGATTTTAGCCCCGTTACACTTGAAAAAGGTTTTTTTTTTTAAATCTGTTTGGATCCAACATTCCCATCCATTACATTGATGTACACCTGTGCTGAACTTTAGGAAGTGATAATATGTTCGGATAGGAAACCAGACTTCTCCGAATCCATTTATCCCTTTCTCTCTCACATCCCTTTCTCAGTCTGAAATAAAATATGCATTGCATTTTGCATACGGAGATGCAGCAATGAAGATAAAAGGTCAGGGTCTTTGCAACACATAAGACAGGCCAAAAGACATAAATGTGAAAGAGATGTGAGCTGTAAAATCTCTTTACCTCCTGTGGCCCTCAGGCCTTTGCAGTTGATTACACATGACACAACAGTGAAGTGGTACATAAACAAGCACGGAGTACCGACTCTTACTCCCTGTGCAGGCTGGCAATGGTAGCATGGGAGGTTATTCTGAAGCATTGTTTAACCTTCCAAGCTTCCTACATTCCATCAGACCAAAATATAGTGGAAGACAAGTTAAGTAGGATTAGGATATACCCTCACAAATGGAAATTTGATGGGGGAGTCTTCCAGGAATTAATCTTGTGGTTGAGTTGTCCTTTCAAAACAAACAACTTAACAAATTCTGCTTGCAGACCTGGAAAGCAGAAGTTTTACTCATTCCTGTGGATGGGAATGTTCATTTATGCACCCCCTTTTGCTGATATCCAGGGTCATTCTGATAATTCAGAAGGGTTCTCCAGTGATCATTGTAATGACTCCATTCTGGCCCAGGCAGTAGTGGTTCTCCCTTCTTATGGTACTGGCCAAGGGCACTTACAGCAAGCATCCTCACAAATATGACCTTCTCACATAAGACAGCGGGAGGCTGATGTGGATGATTCAGTTCTGATACCTTTTAACCACCATGTTTCTGAGGACATGCAGTGGGTACTAAATGAGGCAATAAACTCTGCTACTAGGCAATCTTATGTTTCTAAATTGAAAAGATTTGTTAGTTGTTGCCACTTTCCTAATCAGGGATTCATTCTGGGATTCTTTATCACTGGATCTTATATATGTGTCGGAGTAATTTTGCTATGGCCTAACCTACTCTTTCATCAGGGTTCTTCCATAGGTCATATCAGCACATCTGTCCATGGAGCCTCCTCTTTCTCCTTAGTCTTTGGTAAAGCTGTTCTTGAAAGTGGTTTTGCATTTATGACCACCTGGGAAACAGTCGGCACTTTGTTGGGATCGTAACTCTGGCATGGGAGAGTTAACTCTATCTTCTTTGGAATTTGCTCATCTGGCTGATTTATGGTTCATTACTTGGCTTTTGCATGAAGGGCATCTAAGTTGCTAGATTTCATGGTGGGCAAACCCTGTTTATTTTTTCATGAGGTTGCTTCAAGAACAAATTCCTCATTCAAGCCAAAAGTAGTTTCAGAGTTTATTTTGAATCAAGCCATCAGTCTCCAAGTAGAAAAGATTCTTCATACTCTAGATGTGCACAGGTAGCTCAGGTATTATCCTGACAGATCTAAGTCTGTTAAGAAAACGAAACAGTTGTCTTATCTGCTATGAAGAAACAAAGAAAGTGCAACCTATGTTAGGACAGATTACTTCCAGATGGTTGTCCCTTGCTATTACTTTTGGTTATTCCCGCCATGGTAAAAGACATCCAGGAAATGTCAATACACACCTGACTAGAGCCTTGTATTCTTCAATGGCATATTGGAAAGGAGTGGACTCTAGAAGCTTTCTTGAGAGCTACTCGGTCCAGTGTATATAGTTTTATAAAGCATTAAAAACTGGATTTCTTTTCCAGGTCTAGAATGGGCTTTGCTAGGAACATTCTTCAGGGGCTCAAGGATGCAGATACTTTCTCCTTCCAAGCTGTACAAGTTATGATAATCTAGTCATGTGGCAAATTTATGTAGAACAAGTTTAGGGCAGCCAAAAAAAATTCTGCAGTTAGCAGTGGATAATGCAGTGTCAAAACAGTTCATTCTCTTCCCTCTCTGTCTCTGTCTCTCTTATTCCCTTCTCCTGAAAATAGTAAAAATGCTCCACTGACCCCGGGCAGGTTGTTGGTTCTGCTCAGGGAAAAAGCCAGGAATTTAGAGTGGGTCCTGGGCAAATGAGAGGTACCAGTCCTTGCAAATGATTATCCTAGCCAAAGTGGCCAAAACTTTAGGAAAAATAACTGCTGGGTGTTGCTAAAGTGAAAGGAGTGGGTACAGTAAAGACTGAAGATGTATCAGAAGAAGTGAGATAAGAATGCAAGCCAAACTATTGGCATGAAAGTCTGGTAATTAATGAGTAGTATTTTAAAAAATCATTAGTGTTATTCTAGAATGTCTGGAAGTATATTTTGAAATACTGGAGTTAAAGTGCACTGAAAACTGAGTAGTGCATACACTGCTAACATATTTAAGACACCAAGTAAAGCAATTTGGTCAAAAACTACTGATATTAATGCACAAATAAAAAGTACAAACTCCTGCCTTAAGTAATAGTACTTAAGGAAGGAAACTGACTTAATATTCTGTGCCATTTGGGTTATGAGAATCTGTGAATGGTAAAATTAATTCACACTGTGAAAGGAAGGCATTGACGCATTCAGAAACAATTACACAGGAGCAGATGCATCTCAGATATTGGACAGAGTCATAGCAATGGCATTCTTTATGAATATGTTGATTTATTTACAGGCGTAAGAGGTTTGCCATAAGAAAATCATATGTAAGCAAATCCCATTGCCATGATACATGCTCCAAGGGACATGCAAGTAGATTTTGAGAGCAGAATTGAGCAAGAATTGAACTAAATGGAAAGCTTATCTGTAATGTGAAGCTGTCAGAGACAAATGAATGGGTGAAAAGTACTCTAAACATAAAAGATTATTAGTATGGGGGTCAGCTATGTGAAGAGCATGACAACAGGCTCATAGAGCTGCTAAATTGTGTAAAATAAGAATGATACATAGCTGCTAAATTGTGTAAAATAAGAATGATACATCTGAAATACATGGGTTATGGTCTAACGTAGACCCTATAAACCTACGAACTCTGATACAGAAAACGTTGTGGGAGTTCTGCAAATGCTAAATACAGATGACAACCATGTATTAGAATATGCAGTATCTTAGGAAGAAATAACTGTGTCTCTAAGCAAGTCATCACAGCCATGCTGTAGCCTAGGAAAGACACTATAAATAGGAATACAGTTTTACAATGCTCAGCAAATTAGTTTCAGATACATCAGTGTTAACAAAGTATGATTTGAGTTTGAAGTGAATATAATATCCTAAACAGACAGGTTATGTATTACAGTAAGTTATACTCCATGATTTGGACTACTTTGGATGTGCAGTTGATGATGGAGTTTATCAGTTCACCACTGATTCAGCTATTTAATAGTAAATCCCAATTTGTTCTACCAATTACAATTGGAGAATCTGTTTTCATGGGTGCACTAGTAGAATGTCTTTACAACATGGCAAGGAAATATAAACAAAATTAACTAGCCACTTTAGACCAAGGCACTATAAACAACCAATTTCTTCGAGTTTCTCAAATCCTTACAGATGCTTCATCTCTAGTATGAAAATTATTTGCCTAGAACTGACTTCTTTGTCTTTTTCTGACAGCCAATATGATATCCAGGCACATTCATGATTATAGCTCCTTGTGCTGGTGATGAAATTCAAACTTGTAGACTCTCAACTGGGAGCACATACTCTGAGACTGTCCCTCAATACAGAAATCTTGGTCTCAGTTTTGGTGAAAAGTGGGACACATCTTCCAAACCATGGAAGTGATGGAGTTATTTTGTGATTTATGGCATGTTACCTCAGCCCAGACTTGCACATGTACTTTTGTTTATTTTGCTAAAAAAATCAATCTTCTGCCACTAGAAAACATCCAAAATCTGGTCTGAATGCTGGTAAATATTGCATGATACATTCAAGACTGAACTTTGAATAGCTAAAAGGAAAGTCAATGTGGTTTACTTGATGGTGAAATGCTCCCCTTGACTTGATTGTTTAATAGTTCAGTCTTAATTTCTACTTCATTAATCTTGTTATTGGTGCCTTAATACCCAGAGTATATAAGCAGGACTTCTTCTTCTTTCGGCTTTTCCCGGTTAGGGGTCGCCACAGCGAATCACCTGTCCGCTCATGATTGCCAGCGGAGTTTTACAGTGTTGAGTTGCCAGCCTGGCACACAACCTTCCACAGAAGGCACACACACACACACACACACACACACACACACACACACACACACACACACACACACACACACACACACACACTCACACCTAGGGCCAATTTAGACTGTCCAATCCACCTACAGCATGTCTTTGGGATGTGGGAGGAAACCGGAGCACCTGGAGGAAACCCACGCAACCACAGGGAGGACATGCAGACTCCACACAGAAGGCACCCCAGCTGAGGATCGAACCGGAGAACCTCTTTCTGTGAGGTGGCAACGCTAACCGCTGCACCACCGTGGCCGCTTAAGCAGGACTATTGTCACAAATATAGTCATTGTGCCCTGCTTTCTTTTCTCTTCCATTTCCTTTTACATACTTTTATTCAACTTGAATGATATATTTGTTTCCTAATTTATCCATATGCACTCCCTTATGTGTATAAATTGGCTGTACATAGTTAATCTTAGATTTTCCTGTTTGTTTATTGCTTTAGCATTCATAAGTAAAAGATTAGCAATGATATTCATCTGCATTGTGCTGAGCTGTTTTGTGTGATCTGTGCCATCAGCCTTTGGTTGGTGGGAAGATAGCAGGAGATATCTGTTTTCTGGGATAGAGTGAGGTAGAATTTAATGGTGGTGGGGATTGTTATTTTTGCCATTTTGACAAATCTGAAAAAAAGCAGCAGGTATTTTTTGCACTGTGTGTGACTAGATGGAAGTGACTATGTGCTATATGGTGTGTGACAGTAAAACAACATAGCTGCTTTTTAATTTCTTCAAATCTTTTGGGTTTCTAATACTACGATGGGAATGGACCCCATTCCAGAAACAAAGTATGATAAAAGTTCATGAAATTAGCATTGTTTCAATCTTTGATGTCAGCCAGAAGTGCTCTATGCAACACCTGCAAAGTGCTCAGTAATGACTCCTTCTGCAATTTGTACATAGTTACATGTATTGCTAATATATCTAAATACGCTTGCAGATTCTTTTTATAAGACCTGTTGCTCCTACTACTATTGGAACTGTCTGAGTACCTTTCTTCCACATTGCTGTCATTTCTGTCTGTACATCCTGATATTTTATGACTTTGTGTCTCTCTGTACACAAGACACTGTAGTCACTGGGTGTGGTGATTTCAATGATCAATGCTATTTTTGTCTTCTTTTCATGGATCACTATGTCTGGTTTTCTGGCATCTATCTTTTGAACTGTTGATAATGGGTGATCCCATGTGATGTAGACTTCATCATTTTCTGTGATGCTTTGTGGCTCATATTTACAGTGTTTTTCAGCCACTTCAGTACCATTATGATTGCACAGTCCTCAGTGCAACAGTCTTGCCACATTATTATGCCTTTCAGTATACAGTCCTCCCATTAGTATAGCACAACCAGCAACAAGTTGCGCAACTGTTTCCAATTCTGTTTTACAAAGCCTACATTTGTCTGTTTCTCCCACATGTTCAATGGACTTTGTAAACCAATGTGTATGTAGCCCACTATCTTGGGACGCTAATGTTAATCTTTTATCTCTTGGTTTGAATTCACCTCTCCTTAACCATTCCTATGTTCAATCCAGATCAACATGAGGTTTTTCCAGAAGCTTTCAATACTTGCAACTATATTTATGCATTTTCCACATTTCTTGCCTTCTCATCTGAACCTTCACCTTATATTTTTTCTTTTGTTTTTTGGCACATTCAGTTGCTGCCTGTTTTTTATCTACTTCTGGTTTGATTTTCATTCCGGCTTGACGCCAATATGCTTCTGTTAGACTAAACAGGGAAGTCATCTTAGATTTATTCTCCTCATGTTTCAAAACTTTCACTATGTTTGGGTCTTGCAAGGTCAACAGATATGTGTATAGTCCCACGATTGCAGATCTATACATGTTATCAATTTCAAGGAGGCCCATACCTCTTTCAGAATGGGGAATATATAATCTTGGTATGCACTGATTTTTATAAGCCATTTGGTGAGCATGAAGAATCCTTCTTGTTTTCCTGTCTAATCTAGCCAACAAGTTTTGGGCCCAATCAATCACTCCAAAACTGTAAGTTAGGACAGGAAGATCAAATTGGTTTATAGCTTGGATTTTGTTCCTACATGTCAATGCTGTTTTCAGGATTAATTTAAGACTTCTAAAGTATTCCTTACTATGTTTTATTTGCACTTGTTCATGTTTTATTGTTGATACTTCATCAGTTCTCAAATATTTATACACTCCCTCTTGCTCAAATTCTTTTATGTCACATTCTTGCCCCAAACTAATGTTTTCTTGATGGTGCAATTTTCCTGCTTTGAAGGTTGCTTTTGCACACTTATCAAGACCAATTGACATTCTTATATCATATGAAAAAGGTTTGACGAGTTGCACTTGTGCTTTCAGTTCTTCATCTGATAAGTTATACAGTTTTAAATCATCAACAAAGTGAAGATGAGAGGTCTTTACACTCTGTTGTTTTCTAGGAGCCAAATTATAACTATGGCCTAAGCCAGTGATGGCAAACCTTTTGGGCTCTGCATGTCAAAAATTTGGAAAATGCCTAACTTGACTCTGCTAGTGTGTCACCCCCCCCCCCCCAGCATTGAACAAAAGAGAAACAATTCTTTACATATTCATTTATTTAAAAAAATATATACTCCAATCATGTGTGCTGCTATGTATTATAAACATAAAAGAAAAATCAGTGACTTGCAATAGAGAAAATAATATATGCACTATAATTGGGCTTAAAACAGTGCAGCAAAATATTACCCTACTTTTAATAGAAATTTTGAATTGAACTGAAAAAATATGGGACATACTGCATTTGATTTGATTAACACCAATTAATGACTTTTTTGTTGCTGAGTTTTAATAGATAAGTACAAGGTCACATATTTCTTGTATTCTTGTTCATTTGATTTCTTTGGAAACTCGGGTGTTGGTGAACGCTCGTGTGTCACCAAAAAAGTCGTGGTGTGTCACATTTGATATGCATGTTATAGGTTTGCCATCAGTGGCCTAAACTGTTAAGTAGACAGCTTAACAGGTTAAGGGCAAGACAGAATAGCAGCGGTGACAGAGAGTCACCCTGGAATAGCCTCCATTGAGTTTTTATCCCTGGAATAATAATTTGTCCTTTATCATGGCTTAATTGCAAAGTGGTCCGCCACTGTTTCACGGTCACTGTAATGTAGTCGATCAGTGTAGGGTGTATCTTATACATTTTTAAGCACTCTTTTATCCATGAATGTGGGATACTATCAAATTTTTTTTGTAGTTTATCCATACCATACTTAAGTTCTTCCCCTTTTTACAGTTCTTCACTATGACTTTATTTAACAGCAAATGATCCTCTGTTCCATATGACTTCCTTTTATTGCCCTTTTGCTCTACTGCCATAATTGAGTTTCTTCAAAATGAATATAAACTCTGTCAGCATCAATTCCAGTGTATAGTTGATAAGTCATCGGAAGGCAAGTTATTGATCTACAATTTTTATGGTAGCTTGTAGGTTCAGTATTAAGTAGGAGCATTTTGTTTCCTGTTGTTAGACAGGTTGGTGTCTGTTCAGGGTGGGCATATAAATAGTTCTTACTTATGGCTATTTCTTAATGCAAAGATGTTAAGACTTTTAGCCAGAAATTAGGTACTGCATCTGGGCTTGGGTTTTTCCTATTAGATGCTTTCCTTAACTTTGTTTCAATCCCTCTGGTTGTTACTTCATCCCATTTCATATCCTGTACCTTTAAACTTCTTATTCTTTCTTTTACTTCTTCTCTCCATTTAGCATCTTTATTATATTCCACGGGATCTTCATAAATACTTCTCCAAAATGTATCAATTTCATCCTCTTTTGGTGGTCTTTCAATTCTTTTTGCCTTGTTTCCCAGCTCTCTATAAACTTTTTGGGAGATCAATAACTTGCTTATTTTGTACTTTTTCAGTATATTTATCTGCGTATCTTCTAAAATTTTCTTCTTGTCTCAGTTGCTTTATCGTTTTCTCCATTCAATACTTCTATGATTGCATTCGATTTCTCCCATTCCATTCTCTCACTACCCTGTGTCTTCTGGTAAAACTTTATCAGTTATCAATTTAGCCGCACATTAATATATCCTGTTTTTTTCTGTTATGTTGCATGTATCTTTATGGACAATCATAATCACTGTGTTCATTTGTTTTATCAAACTTCTAACTTTTTGGGTTTTATTGACCTTCTGCAGTATTTCTTTCATTGATCTTACTATGTCAATCCATCTCTACCAAATCAAGCAACTCTTCTCTTAGCTCATTTTCTTCTAAACTGAGGACACATTTTTTGTTTTCCATTTCCTGTAGGCATTCTATAGAAAGTTCTGCAGCATCTTCCTGTGGCACATTCTCTTCAATTTCATCTCATGCCATCCACTGCTCTGTCATATGGGAACTCAATGGTGTATCACTCCTCAAAACTGACTGTGTCAGAGTTTCCACAGTTTTCTGTTCCTTCTCTTGCTGTCCAGCTTCAAGTGAGTGTTTATACTGGTTTCCTGTGGAAGGCTCCAAAATATCTTCATATCGCATCTAACCAATCATTTCCCATTTCACTGGTTTTCCATTAATGTGGATGTCCATTGCTCTATCCTACTGTAATGCTTTCTGAATTAGATTTTCTACTGTGAAAGTAGCAGACTCCAAATCCAACTTCAGACCAGTGACAAGGGAAGTGCCTCAGTGTTCAGTCCTGGGTCATCTCCTGTTTGGTATCTACTTCTCAGAAGTACAGGCTAACATAGAAGGTCTTAGGCTAATGAAGTTTGCAGATTACTGCAAACTAGGAGCCATAATCGAAACTCCTAATGATGTGGACATCCTACAAAAGGGCCTCACTGAGACAGATGCCTGGTGTCAAAGCCATGGCCTCAAGCTCAATGCCAAAAAGTGCATTGTCATCCCTTTTGATAAAAGCTCTGTACCTATGAACTACCATATAGGCAGTAGTCTACTTAACACCAAGAGCGTGATAAGAGACCTTGGGATACAGGTGGACAGTAGTCTCTCCTTTGGTAATCACATTACCACAGTAGTCAAGAAATCCTTCTACATGGCACACCTCATCACAAAAGGTTTCTCATCCAGGAAAAAAGAGGTCATTCTTCCCCACTACTCATCACTCATTAGACCCATTATAGAGTACAACGCCCCTTTTGGTATGTACCTCACAAGACATCTACAACAACTAGAAAGGCTGCAGAAACACCTCACAAAGAGGATTACCAGCCTCAAACAGCTGCCCTACACGGACCGTCTCAAAAACTCTAGCTTTACTCTGTCACATATTGCCTACTCAAAGGCAATCTCTGCCTAACATACAAAGCTATGTCAAACCCAGAGCTGTTGGACATGCTCCACTTAAAGAAATCCCAATCCCTCCGAGCTACATGCTCTAGGGACCTAAACCTTGTCACCACAATAAACAGAACATGCTGGAGGGATAGAGTCCTGTCCCAGAGACGTCCCATACTCTGGAACAAACTACCTATCTATATCAAAGAAAGAGCCTCATTAGCACTCCTCAAGAAAAAATCTTGATGATTGGATGGGAGATAGGAAATCCACCCTGGGGATCACTTCTGTGGCTCTGCTCGACATGGGCAAGGGAAAATAATTTTCTTGGGTGGTGAAAGCCAGGGTACCATTTTGGCTAGGCTTGCATAGGCCCTTGGGCCAATAGCCTAGTACCTACCTTTGAACCTATGAACCTACAGTGAATCTTTCACTTGCAGGTACTTCATAATCTCAGTTTCTATTTCTTTAACTTCTCCATTACTGATCTTCTCTTCTACTTTTCCTCTTTGTCTTCTTATTTTTTGTATTGTACACTTTTCCATGTCTGGATTCTTTTGCTTGTATTTCTCTTCAAATAACTTTGGTTCTGCTGTTTTTGTATTAATTCGTTTTGCTTTGTCTTTCGCATAGATATTACACCATATTAAATCTCTTTTTCTTTCCCTTGTCCATGTTTCTTCTTCAGATGTCTCCTGATCTTCCTGTTCCTTATTCTGTGGACTTCTTCCATCATGCTGTGATGTAACCTGTGTTAGACCTTCTACACCTTATTCTGAGGACTTGTTCCATCATGCTGTGATGTAACCCGTGTTAGACATTCTACACCAAATCCTTCACTTTGCAAGCACTCCATAACTTTGCAAGCACTCCATAACTTTGCAGGCACTCCATAACTTTGCAGGCACTCCATAACTTTGCAGGCACTCCTTAACTTTGCAGGCACTCCATAACTTTGCAGGCACTCCATAACTTTGCAGGCACTCCATAACTTCACCTTCTGTTTTCTAAGCTTCTACATTGCTAATCTTCTTTTGTACATTTCCTCTTTATGATATTATTTTTTTATTGTAAAATGTGTCATATCTGGATGCCTTTGCCTATATTTCTCTTTGAATATCATTGGTACTGCCTTCTTTATATTGATTAATTTGACTTTCACCTTTGCATAAATATTGCACCATATCTAATCTCTCTTTCTTTCCCATGTCCATATTTCTTTTTTATACTTTTCAAAAATATCTAGGTTTTGTTGTTTATATTTTTGCACTTCCTCAGATGCTTCTTTTTATAAACAGATCAAAGTTTCTTGGTCTGTATGCTGTTTTTCACAAATCTATTTCATTTTTGACCTACTTCTGTCCCTGATGTATGCTATATAAATACAGTCTATATATCAGTGTTGTCTTGGTAAGATTTTGTGAAAAACAGCATCCACCTTGTGAAGGTACTCACCAAGACTTGAGGATGAATTAAATTTCAGCAACATTATTCTCCTTTGCTTTCTGACTTATTATCTCTCCATTCAGACCCCTATCATCTCTCCATGTGGACCCCTATCATCTCTCCATGCGGACCCCTATTGTCTTTCCATGTAGCTGCTATGTGGGGCCTGGAATGGAAATGAAGGGTCATTGTTGTGTTTAATCTACAAAGGAGGCAGCCAATAGGTCTGATGAATGATGTCAGTAGATAGCAGCTGCTGCATTAAGAATGAGTGGGGTGTAAATTGCTCTTTTTTTGGAGGGAGGTGTCTAGAAAAGTAACAATGGTGGCTTTGATGTAGTATCTCAGAAATGTATATTTAGTAGTTTGTGTATATGTGTGTGTGTGTGTGTGTGTGTGTGTGTGTGTGTGTGTGTGTGTGTGTGTGTTTTGGGGGGGGGGGGGTAGAAGTCGTCTTTCCTCCTCCTCAGTTAGGAGAAGATTTTTATACCAGGATGTTCCTGGTACCAAAGATAGAATATTCTTAGAGACCAGTTCTTGCTCTTTCCTTTCTGATTCTTTTTATGATAGTACCCTAGTTGAAAATGTTGTCTCTTCACAACTTATTTCTTCTTTTTCCCCATTTGAATTTTGTAGTAACATTAGATTTAAAATGTAATACATATTATCACATTCCTATAGATTCAGATTATAAATGTTTCTTAAGGTTTTCCCTCTTTGGACATATTATTGATTCTCTGCATTTCTCTTTGGTATTCACTCTAGTCTAACTCCTGTGATATCAGACTACAAAGCATTCTCTTTATTTAGACATTGTACTTATTTTTGTAGAGCCGGTTGTTGTGCAGTGGGATAAGAGAGAGTGGTAGTAGCCAGGCCTTTGGTGAAGTGAAAGTGAGTAGTGTCAGGTAACTTACATAGGGGCTTAGTGGATAGTAATGGGTTTTTTAGAGCCTGAACAAATCTTAGCATATAGCTGGTGTGTAGGTTTGAGAGGATGCCAGTGGGTACTTTTAGTGTAGTCTGGAATTTGTGAATGAAAATCAGTAATTCTTGTACATGGCTAGTTCCATTGCCATGAATGCTAAAGCCCTTACATTTGTGTCTGTCATTTCAATTTTGATTAGTGCTCTGAACACTGTAAGAACTGGCGAAGGAGAAGGAAGGACTGAATCTTAATTCTCGTGTAAAATATGAATGGATTTTTGAGGTTAGGTAGCTGCACAATTTGTATGGGTGGTATTAAGCAGTTTTTGAGTTAGGTTAGAAAAAAGGTTGTCTCTGATAGCTATTGGTAATAAACTGTATGTGCTCCTGGCTTTGTTTTGTAGCTCTGAGTGGCAGGCTGTGTGTGTTTTGTACATTTTGAAATGTAGTAAGATATATTTATTTTGTGAGACCATTGTGCATGGATTGATCAACTATGATGCAGTTCATGAAACTTTACTTGTGTCCACATTTCCCTCGCTAGATGATATAATGGAAAGCTGTGTATAATCTGTAGGTGTTTACAGGAGATTGTAGACCTGACAGGGTTGTAAGGGACAGCTACTGGGTCCCATTGGTTGAATACTGTTTAAATCTGTGGTGATAAAGGACATTTGATGTGCAAGATATGACTCAACAGCAGTGTGCAGCTCTTTGTTTAATGCCATTCAGTAGTAGTAGTAGAGAATGTCTGCTGAAATCACCCGAACTGTTGGTAGCCAACAGCTGTTATTTGCAGTCTACAAGGTTAATAGTAAGTAGTGTTTTCTTGTGGGGTATGAGGTGGCACTAGTTAGCTGTGGTGGGATCTGTAGAAGCAGTTATGGATAACTGTTTAGAATCTGAGAAATGGATAGCTAATTGCAGTACTTTAGTAGATGGCTTTATATTGTCATATGTACTTCCTGACAGGTTGGTAGCAAATGTGTTGTTCGGACTCAGACAGGATGACAATGAGCAGTTGCCCCATGGAATTTATTATGGTGTCACTGCATTAAAGTAACACATGATCAAGCTCCACCCATCACGACTCGCATACTAACAGACAGAAGGAAGCAGACAATAGGATCTGTGCGTCTGACTTGGCTTGTGTCACAGTCACTGACAGAGACAGAGTCATTTCATATTTGTAAGTAATTGCAGTTTCTTCACCATGACATTAGCATTCCTCTGTTTGTGGCTTTTGATTGCTCACTATTTTCCATGGTTCATATAACAAGGATCCACCTACTTTTAGGTTCATAGGTTCACAGGTGTTTATCAGGCTAACGGCCACAAGGGCCTTTTGAAGCCTAGCCATGCATCACAAATCTCTGACAAGTTCTGATACCCTTGATAAGCGTAAGCATGTGCCTGGGAGATGAACCATGTACAGGTTACTTCTGTCCAATAGAGGCAGAGATTCCAAACCAGGGATGAATTTCCAGTTTTGAAGAAAGCAAACTGTGAGACAGGATTACTGTTAAGCACAGAGCTTTCAGATCAACACTTCAACACATTTAATTACTCATTTCAGTTTGCCAGTCTAGTATATTAAGATGCTAGAATTGTCTGTTAATCATTCACAATGGTTATATTATTTGTTATATTAATATTACCCAAATGCGAGTCATGAAAATGTACTTATATAAGATTTTTTGTAATCATAGACAGCATTGTCAAAACAGCATGCACTTTGATTGATGCATGTTGTATTTATTAAAGTATCACAACCAGGACTTTCTAACTTGATTATGATTTCTGTACATAACTAGTAGTAATGACTTTGGTATACTGTCATGAAATCAGCATCTTTACTGTAATGGGACCAAAAATGGATCAGTTACACTTCGTCTGAGAGAGCTAAAAGGTAAGCTCGAAGGCATAAATGCACTTTAGTGGTGCTGAATTTTGGCATGCATTTGCAGGATGACAGATGTGGTTGCGTTGAAAGAGCAGAAAAGGCAATACTTGTGTCCAGAAATCTAGTTCTAATGTAACCTCAGACAGCACTGTGGCTCAGAATATGTGAGAAATTGATGACAATGGAATTACAGTACACTGAGTTTGGATTCAAATTTCTATAGCCTGAAAAAAGGCAGAAACATTGGAGTGGAAGTTTTATTTTTATTTGTTTATTTATTTATTTTAAATTTATTAATTGGGGTGGATCACTAATCATAAATGGCTATTTTCAGTCTCAGCCTCAAAACTACAATTCTAAAGAGCATACATAAAATACAGGAAATTGTAAAGTTAAAGGCTATGCAGTTGTTAAACATTAATGTTGTTTCAAACATATCCACACTGTAAAGCTGTTAAATGGCAACTTGTCTGTTGTGACATCTGTCTGATGGGTGTGTTGTGTACAGCAAACAAAGTATGCGTTGCCTGTGTAGGTTGTTCTGTGTTTACAATGTATGCAGACTAACTGTATACAAAGTACGAAGCTTTATGCTTCATTTCTTTCTGGCCTGGAGAAGAACAATTTGCCACTCACCTTTACTTCCTTCTTCCTACACGTTGCCAACAGTCACTATTACCTAGTAATCTCTAAAGCTGGCACAATGGAGTAACTCTAGTCTTCCTTAAAAAACTGCAGAGAAGAGGGGCACTATTTGACAAATGGCATTCACTGCACTAAACAGCTGCTGAATTACTAGAGATGTGACTTTTCTTCAAAGAAGTCAGATCGCAGAATTTTAAAGAAAAATATATTCTTCCTGAAAGTCCCAAAGGCTGGGACAATAAAGTGAGTAATTAGCATTTACTTTATTTTGTAATGTTTTAAAAGTGTATTTTGAGGAATTCAACCTAACACATGTAAAACAGATACAAGGAAAGCTGTGATTGTTTAGGCATAGTAACCTGACAAACCTTTGTACTGTCTGCCCACCTTGTTTGCTGGCGTTACCACACTAATTTGGCCATCAGTAAACTGAGAATGTTTCACCACGTACTTACTGGGAGCTTTCCATAATACTTCAATGAAGCATTAGTAACCGAAACGAGCACTGTTACTTTGGGTGATACTTCCATATCTCTGTGTATCAAATTTATTTAAATACATCTTCTGCTGGAGTCTTTGTCTCTGATAAAAGCTGATTGTTGGATGTACAACTGATTTTATATTCAATGTATAATAAATGTGATATATGTAAAGGAATGTTCCCCTGTTTTTCTTTCGCTGTCTTGAAACTTTGGAGTAGAGTCTGACAACTCATTCACCTTTCTTGTCTTCTGCAGTATCGATGAGTGTTTGCCTTTCAAATTCTTGCATCTAGAGTAGCCACTGATGTCAGGTGTATAAAATAATTTAGTGTCATTATTTCTTACAGCTCCAACCTTGCTCAAGGGAAGATGTAGACAGTTTGATACTATGCCACCCCTTCTGACTGCTCTGGCTGGGCCTTTGTATTCATCACACACACATCTAACATACACTCTCTTACCCTTGTCATTGGGGCAAATAATGATCCATAAAAATTATGCTCTTTTGCAGCATTGAAGTGACTACTTTCTTGAGTCAAAAAAGTGTTTATGCTGCAATGTGCAGGACAGTCTGTATCTAAAATCTTAATTTTTTAGAGTAGTAACTTGCAAGTTATGCCCATTTCTTTTAACTGACAAGGTCGGATGAGCTATGGGATGTATTTGTTATAGCTCATACTCAAGAATGTTGAAAGTTGAGCATATCCAATACTTAAACAATAAAATCCACTGAAGCCACCAATGAACAAAGCAGCACAACAAAGAACAAATGAGTTTTATTTAACAGGAAATAAGTGCTTTAGTCAGCGTATAACAAAAACTTTATCAGAATTAGTAAAACCAAACTGAAACTAAGTTAAATTACCCTCCATGCTTGATCACATGATTGTTCTAAACCAATGATATCCAGTCTGGCATAAATTACATAGCAATTGCTCTCACAAACAAGAAATCAAAACTTCATATCCTAATAAAAACATTAAAACATTAAAAATTCAAACAAATCAAATAAAGGAGCATGTTATCACCATCCTATATTTGAAAAAAATGTCAATTTAAATATCATATGAATGAAGCCTAAGTACACTTGCAATTGAAAGGCTTTCATTTAAACCTGCTGTGATGTGTGCATTAAGCTTTATTTGCCGCAAAAGTTCTTTCGATTTAATAAAATCACCCCACGGACCACCGCTTGGATCCTTTATCACCATCTCTAACCCATAAAACACAAAGCTGTGTGAAGGAAACTTCAGAATATGCTTAAATAAGGAATTATTTTTGTTATTGTTTCTAATATCAAGTATGTGTTCGTAAACTTGTTGTTTATGTCTCCTCTGTGTTTTACTGATATAAGATCCATCACATTCTTGACATATTGCCACATAAATATGTGCTTTCAATACTGTGACAGGTAGATATTCCTGAAATACCTCAGTGCTTCTGTAAATATAGAGACAAATGTGGGTACTGTGTGTGTGTCTGTGTGCGTGTGTGTGTGTGTGTGTGTGTGTGTGTGTGTGTGTGTGTGTGTGTGTGTGTGTGTGTGTGTGTGTGTGTGTGTGTGTGTGTGTGTGTGTGTGTGTGTGTGTGTGTGTGTGTGCGTGTGTCTGCGTGTGTGTGTGTCTGTGTGTAGATATATAGATAGATATGCATTTACATACACTTCTGTACACACAAACACATGGATACATGTACGGCACAAAGAGTTAAAGGTTATGATCTGATAATAATTGCTATATCCAGTTAATCTGGATTTTTTTTTCACTCATTCATTTTTATTTTTCAGTACTTGCTTTATCCTGTTCATGGTCACAGGGAGCCACAACCCTTCAACAGGTCTAAATCAGATAATCAGTCCTGTGTGGGATTCTATTTCATTGCAGGATCCACACACTTGAGTTATCACACACACACACACACACACACACACACACACACACACACACACACACACACACACACACACACACACACACCTACAGGCAATTTAGAGCCTTGTTAACTTGCCTGTGAGCAAGCCTTTTGGATTCAGAAAGCATTGCACTTACTTTATTTACTTTGCTTTTGTTTATCAGGTTTGTCTGACTCAGTTTAGTCAAAAACTCTTTCCAGTGTAAGGCCAGGCAGAAAAGCCCCAACATATTACATATATTTTAAACAGACATTCAGTAATGTATGTGGACAAATATTTAATAATATACATTACCAATTACATATATATTTGCTAATTAGACTACATTCATATCAAATAAAGGCAAATATTAAAGTATAAAAAAGATACGTGTGCATTAGCAGAAACCAGATCCTCCTCTAAAAATGCATAGAGGACATTCAGGCTGTATTCCAAAATCAGCCAAGCAAATGAGCAGGACAGATAACCAAGTATTGTGAAACAGCAGCACTAACCACTACACTATTGTGCCATCCCATTGTTTTATCAGTTCCCCACTTACATCATTCATAACTGGGACAAGTCATTTAATAAGACTATGTTTTGAAATCATCTTGAATGGGACTCATGTCTAATTGGCTTTAACCAGCTAGTAACTAACTAACTAACTAACTAACTAACTAACTAACTAACTAACTAACTAACTAACTAAATATATTTTAAAATGAGAAAAATGCAAACCTGTTGTTTTGTCTGGAAGCAAAGTAGAAGTTTGCCAGAAAGATGTCTGACATTCTGAAGTGTGAACATTGACTTGTGAAATGATTTTACTGCTAATTCTGAGTTTGCAGTACCTTGGATAATTCACATTACTCCGAAGTACAGTGAACTTAAATGGGGTATATGTAAGTAGTAACGGTGTGGGGACAGATTCAGCCATGTTGGGAGCAATGGAAGGACAAACCCCCAACCATTTATATTTTAATAGTCTTACAATGAATTCTGATTTTCATTCTGTAGAATAAAATAATCATTTAGTGGTTCTACTTTATAGTGTTAAACTTCTGTGTTGTGACATTACACCATGCTGATATCTTGTCTGCCTGTCTGTGAACTTTGCCTCTCAGTGGCAGATTAGTCAGGATAATAATATTACTTGGCAGCCAAGACTACATGCTATGCCCCCTCCTTCAGTATCCCTTGGTGCTCCACTGAGCATCTGGTGGCAATCCATAGGCATCACTGGAAGCATTAATGCTACATATAACCTGTCTGCAGGTCATGAACTCCAAACACATATCTGACAATGAGTGAATTTAGAATTCATACTTTTAGTAGAGTGACCAATCATCACACTGCAAAGCAGTCGCTATTTATTTATTTATTTATTTATTTATTTATTTATTTCAGTTTGATGACTGGGAGGTCCACTTGGCTCAGGAGCCCGTTTTCAGTGGAGGTCCGGGGAGAAACACTCCACATTACATAGTAAACATTGAAATTTAACAGACTAAAGTTACACTTCAAAGATGCAGATACATTAAGATACAACAAATTAAAATTAATATTAAGTTTGCAGATACATTATAAACCAGAGACATGATCTGGTACATTGGTTACCTGGCATTTGAGTCATATGTTGACATAAATTGTACAATGGTTACATAGAATATGAGTCTTGTTTTGGCAGTTTTGGCAGAACAAGTACAAATGCTAGAGAGGGGAGAAAAGGGAAAGCAAACTATTTACAATATTTACATTATGTACACGAGATAACACTGAAGAATGAGTCATTTCCAGGGGAGTTACGTAGTTAGGAAATAGGAGTGCTTTTGGAAAATACAATTTAGAGTAGAGAGAGAAGAAGGCTAGGTGGGGAAAGTGCAATTGCACTTCCAATTAGAGAAAAAGTAGGAATGGAATGGGTTGTGAAGTTGTCAAAGTTTTCTATGGTTTGTAGTGAAGGAGGGAGAGAATTCCATTTTTTGGCTAAGGAGAAGGACATGAGGTGCCGTCCAGCAGGGAGGTTCGGTTTGCAGACAGTGATAAGGTTTAGGAGAGCAGATCTAAGTGGCCTGTTAGGGGTGTATGGTTGTAGGATGTTGGATAGTGCAGGGCATTTAGTAGGGTTAAATAATAGCCTATGGGCAGAAGTAAGTTGGAGGTAGTCAAGATGGTTGGGAAGTTTTAGCCAGTAAGTGGAGGGCAGAGCAATGGTGGGAGATTATTTGGTTTTTATGGCAAATTTTGAGATTTTATTGTAAGAACTTTCCATTTTGGAAGAGATGGAGGCAGATAAGTTAGTTAGTAGAGGGGCACCATACAATAGACAAGGGAGAAGGTAGGTAGTGGCGAGGGTTTGTCTAGCAGAAGGAGAGAGATAGTGGATGTTTCTGTATAGCAAACCAAGTTTTTGATGTTTTCTTGATGTTTAGTTGAATATGGGTGTCAAATTTTAGATGTTAATCTATGGTAACCCCAAGTAGTTTGGCGTAGGGAACAATTTCTATAGTAGAATTGTCATGGCTTCTAATTTGGAAAGAATTTTTATCAAGAGGGGAGGATTTTGAGGGTGGGAAGAGTAGCATTTTAGATTTTTTAGTGTTTATAGATAGATTGCTTAGAGGCATCCAGTTCTCAGTGGTGGAGAAGGTAGTTTGACTGTATGATTGAAGCTCTAGAAGGTTAGCAGCACAGCAGATTAAAGTGGAGTAGTCAGCATATTTTACTATTTTAGTATCTGGGATGGCAGAGTGGAAATCATTGACAAAGATGTTAAACAGCATTGGGCCAAGAATGGATCCTTGGGGAATTCCAGTTGGAATGGGAAGGAAGTTTGAGGTGCCTTTCCTCCATTTTACAGCTAGAGATCTGTTAGATATGTAACTTTAGAACCAGGACAGGGAATTGTGCAAAAGTTTAGGTTAGCAAGGTGGCTTAGGAGATGAGTATGGGAGATTGTATCGAAAGCCTTGGAGAAGTCTAATAGAACTGTAGAAACTATTTTTGCAGAGCCACAGGCGTAGTTGACTATATCTAGGAATGAGAGAAGAGCAGTAATAGTGCTATGGCCAGGATGGAAGCTATGTTGGGTTTGAGGAATAAGGTGTTTTCTGGTTAGGAAGGGCATTAGTTGGGTGTAAATGCATTTTTCTAATATTTTTGATATTGGGGGAGAGGATGGCTATGGGGCGAAAGTTTGAGGTATTATTATTTTTACCACCTTTGAGGAGAGGATTATAAAGGCAGCATGCCAAAGCTTGGGGACATAAGATTCTTGTATGGATCTGTTGATTAAGATGCTAATGGGGAGGGTGATACTGTCTGCAGCAATTTTTAAGAAGTTAGAAGGAATGTTGTCTTGGGCATTGGAACATGGTTTTAGTTTGCTGAGGAGTTTTTTTATGTAGGCGGTAGAAACTGATTTAAGTTCAAAGGTAGGGGGAGAATTGGGTTTAGAGGCTGGGGTAAAGTGACTAACTTGTGAGGGTGGGGTATTTGGAAAGGACTTTGTTAGTTCAGCTATAGAGTTAGTAAAGAAGGAATTGAATAGAGTGGCAATTTCTGGATCATACTTAGTAGTGTCAGGGCAAGGGTTGTTTATGGTGCCTGGGTTAAGGAGTGAGTTGATGGAGTCCCAGAATTGTTTGGGGTTTTTGGAGTGGTTAGCTTGGAATTTCATATAGTGGGATTGTTTGTCTTTGATTGTATGTCTTTCAGTAAGGTTGCAGAATTGCTTATATTTAAGAAGGGTTTCAGGATGTTATTGTGCTGAGAAAGTTTCCAGCATTTATCTCGTTGTTGCATAAGTTTTTTGGTTTCCTGAGTTAACCATGGGGCAGAGTTGGGTTTGACTCTTATAGTTCGCAGTGGGGCTTGGGTATTGAGTACATTTAGGAAAGTAGAGTTAAAGTAATCAACAGCATTGTCTAGAGAACGTGTTTTTAGACTATTCCAGTTAGTTTGTTTGAGGGTGTTAGAGAAGGTTGTAGGGTTTAAGTTTGTAAGGTTATGTGTTTGTATATATTGGTGCTGGTGAGGGGAGGAGTGGGTTGCTCGGTGGATGAAGGCAGGCAGGTGGTCACTAACAGAGTCAGCAAGAATGCCTGAGTCTAAGATATTGTCAGGGTGGGTAGCTAGGATCCAGTCCAGAGTAGATCCTGGAGGATTGATTTTATTGGGTCTAGTGATAGAGTTAATAAATTGAGTAAAGTTGAATAGATTGACAGATATGGCAGGATTCTGGCTGTTAATTTTGTTCCAGTCTATGTTAACGTCACCTAGAATGTAGGTCTTTAGGTTAATATTAGTTGAGGCCCATTGGAGGATTTCTTCTAAAGTAGTGGTGTTGTTACCTGGGAAGTATAGAGGGATATGACGCAGATACTTTTATGATTATTAATTTGTAGTACACCTATTACAAGTTCTGCATTGTTGAACTGAGGAATGGGATTTGGGTATGGAATAATGGGGAGTAGATTAGAGAATATCAAGGCTACCCCTCCATCTTTTCTATTCAAGCGGTCATATCTATGGGCTTGGAAACCAGGGGGGGAGGTAGGATTTCTGAGTCAGAGATGTATGGTTTTAGCAAAGTCTCAAAGATGGCTACAATGTCAGGTAGGTTCTGGTTTAGCCAGGCATGGAAGATAGTTGCTTTATTTTGTAGACTCTGGGTATTGAGAGTAACTAATTTCAGGCTTTTGAGGCTGGTGTTTTTTGTTGTTTTTTGGGGGGGTCGAGTTGTTAGTAGTACTAGGTCTGGGGTTTGGGTAAATATCACCTGCTAGAAATAGGTGGAGGAAGAAAGGAGGTAATAGGCAATTTAGTTTTCCTTTTGAGTGTTGAGGATAATATGACAGAGGTTTAGGGAAGTTGTGTTTTGTTAAGGTGGATAAGATCTTTGGCTTAAAGTAGTAGAGATGGTTGGGTGGTACTAATGAGGATGATATGGCATGGAAGTGAGGTATTGTAAGGGTGAGATGGGGGCTAGGAGAGGTGAAGTGGGACAGGAAAGAAGGGGGATGAGGAGTGGAGGAATAGGAAGTAGTATGGTATAGTAGAATTAGAATTAAGGTGAGAGAGGTGGATATGAAGGGTTTGTAGTAGTGCAGAATACATAATGAGATGGTATACGTTTGTAAGATAAAGTAGTCAGGGAGGTATATGTAGGTGGAGTATAAGAGAGAGAATGAAGAAGGGGGTGTAGAGTGTAATTAGAGTGATGCGTTCAGTGGAGAAACTGCAGAAGGAATGTGGCAAGTTTTGAAAGAGAAATTGTTTGAATACAAAAAAAATAGCATCAAGTCTAGGCACACAATATCAGGAGGATATATTTCCATAAGAATGAGATACTTAAGATGAGAAACAAAAAATATGACAAATGGAAAACAGGTTGAACTATAACTTTGAAAACTAAAAGGAACAAGCTGAACAGACAAACACAGTATGAGACAAGATCAGGAAAAAATTGAGGAAAATTTATCTAAAGATATTGATAATAATATGAAGCTATTTTAGAGATACATAAGGTGTGGTAGGTGTAAGTTCATACAAATGTATTCTCAGACACAACAGATCTTACATATATTTGCAACATCTTATGCAAAACAGTTTGGTTCCATAAAGGGGAGTAGGAAATATGAAATCCTTGTTTGTAAGTTACATTAGAGCCAAACAATAATATGGAATAACAATATGAAAACATTGTAAACGATCAAGCAAGAATAAATTGGAAATAAACCAAGTGCATCCATGGATGTGAAAATTTAAGTTATTATGAAAGACTAAAATATCTGAACTTCTACAGTGTCTCATATAGATATTCAGGTATTTAGTGCATTTAGAGAAAACTACCACTAGGAATGTCTGGGGTTATCAAAAAGTAGTAGAGAATCATCAGACAAACTATTCGGAAGATTATATAGGAATGAGATATGTACTAATTGGTTCTCAGAGAGACTAGCAATGTATGGAGTAGACTAGCAAATTATATTAAACCAGGCACTAGTTAAGATATTTTTAAGAACAACCTCAACAGTTATTATGGGAATGACTGTTTTGTGTACTGGTAGGCTAGAAGAGCATTATTGCCCATGCCTGAAATATTTGTATGTACATAAGTATATATGTATGTATGTATGTATGTATGTGTGTATGTGCATGTTAGAATATTGTAGTAACACCAGACAGACATATAACAGCATGGGGAGGAGTCAGGTAAGAAGTCACTGGAGGAACCAGCTGCAGTGGTACCCACGCAAGAAAGAGGTGGACAAAGTATATATCAGCACTGGCAATGAGGTGGCATCTGGTTCACAATTATGGGGCCTTGACATGGACAGCACAAAATAAATGTGATGCATGGATAAAGACATCCAGGATATGCAATACAGTGCACTGATTGGCCTCACTGTGTGTCAGACATTATTATACACATAAAGGGCAGATAAGTTGGCAGGATACAGTCAGCATCATCATTTGCACAGGCGGAATGAGACACAATGACATAGGACAGTAATGCTACCATTTGGTATAAGGGTTATAGGAGGTGTATTTAGTAGCCATGCTAATGGCTAAGTGGTTGGAGGGAGTGAAAGATCATATCTTTCATTGTCAGGGTGGAGCTTCCATGATGAATCCCGTGTGGCCCTTCAGTATAAGGACTGGAGACATCTTGTCCCATTGATGACCAGGGGCAGGTTCAGGAACTCTGTCATGCCTCCTTTATGTGGGGAAGGAGGGGAAGGTTGGTATCCATGACCCTACACATGGCTAGGAATTGCACTAGGAAAGTCAACAGGGCAGTAAGATGGTGTGGATCCCAAAGTGGCTGGCTGGTTGGGGTGTACATGAGGTGGAGTCAGCATCAGCCATGAACATGTGAGTGTCCACTTCACAGGATGGAAGCAGCCATGTACAGATGAAGCAGTGTTGTTGTCCCTAGTATGCTGTGTATCATCTTTGTCCACCTGACTTATGATTGTATACCACACATTCTTCCCCTGGCATGGCATGGTGGACATTTTCTAGTATCCTCTTAGATCCACCAATGGTTACCAAGTAGTCCACTGCTGTTTACACCAGGCATGTCTGCTTTAAATCCCTATATGCCATATCACTTTACAAGTGTTACACGATATTATGTAGACCCTGCTGTAGTTTCATTACCTCATACAGCCACACAGCACACTCAACATCTCTGACACGGTGTGTACTGTGGCCATCAATATCTGGATCACTGTCCTGCACATCTGCTGACTGATGCCAAGAATGGCAACCTGGTTATGGGTGTCCTGGTGTCATGATGGCAATGATCATCTGCACTCCTCTTCCCTATCATGGGTACTTGCACGTTGGTTCAGTGTGACTCACTGATGTCATCTGTGGTAGTGACTGCTGTGTAACTTGGGCAGGGTTAACATGGACAAGACATATAATGGCAAACAAGGGAAATGTCATTGGTTCATCTTGACTCTTCACTGCTATCTCTTTTGTGGGGAATCCATGAGTGCCCTCTAGTGTTAGTATTGTGGACAGTGCCACTGTGTTGTTGCACTGTGCCATGTGGATTGTGCCATCAGCTGCAGCTACAGATGACCCATTGAAATCAGGCATGTGTTGACTCCTTGTGCTAGACATAGAATACCTCAGGCAATGCTGGATAGTATGTGTCATTCCTGGCACTCTGCTACACACAGGCTGCTTCATCCCTGTCATTTCCATAGCCTATATAGACATACGTGTCTTGTGGTGTAAGTTTTCAAAGTTGTGGTCCAGATGTACCAGGAGAAGAGACATGCATACATGTTCTGCCAACTAACTCATTCACTTAGTAAGTCATTGTACTTTTGTAATGGAATGTGCTGGTAATAACTCGGTGCATCTCCTAGAGACAACTAGGTAATTATCACCAGTACAGATTCCACATTCAAGCTATGTACAGGTCTCAGGGTTCTTTCACATGCCATAGACAGGGATACAGATACTTTCTCCATCATTGTGAGATGTCTCTGTATCATTGGCCCATCTTCTCCAGTGGACCTGTCTCTGAATATATCATGGACTATATAAGGTTATTATGGTGCCCCACAGCACTGATAGCCTGCACCATTCCCTGCCTCAACTGGTTCCAGAAGGCCTTGACATTTTTACCCTTCTTAAGGATGCACCCGGTAGGCTTTTATTTTCATTTTCAGTTAGATAACTGGGTAAGTGGGTTAGTCAACAGACCCTTTTCAGCCATTACCCAGGCGCATAAAATATAAAAGGATTCTGAGCCTATAGTACAAAATGAGTAGTAGCAGAATTAAAAGCATGCAGTAATTTAGTATAAAGTCAGTGTAACAGTATGCAATAATACAATATAAAATAGCAAAATAAACACCGTCAAAGTGGAGCATTCTTAAGAGTGAGCTCTAAAAAAAAATTCACATAGCATATCTGTGCACCAACGTGTAGAAACAATGTAAATACCACATGAGGATGTACAGAAAGAAACATTCTGTTGAATATATTATTTTGCAAAGTTATCCATTGTCTTAGAATCATATACAAGTGGCATCTTTAAACAGTATTCTCCTGTAGTTTGTTCTTGAAAGAGGGTAATGTTTGCTGGTTTCTGACTTTTGAACAAAGGTGATTCCATATTAAAATTCCTAATTTTGTAAGAAACCTTTCCCTATGGATGTTTTAAAGCAGGTTGATTTGCATAAATTTTTCATCCTGATTGTCTCTCAGGGAATAGTTTTGATCTCTGATGAGTAATTTAGTTCTAGGAGACGGACAATGGTCTTGAAAGATTATTTTAAATAGCAGAGAGTGTTTCTCTGCTGTTTCCTGGAAGCAATTTGAATCTTTTAATGTGTCACAGTGGTACACATGGGCATTTGCAAGTATAATGAATCTGCAAATTTTGTTTTGGTCATTTGTATTTTGTGGGTGTTTGAACCTGAATAGAGTGTTAGTAGTAATAAGCCATATTCATGTTTGTGAATGAAAACATTTCTTGTGATTAGAATGATATGCAAAAGGAGGAAAGAAGTGGGGTATCTTATGTACAAGAGCGTACCTCTCAACTGTACAGATTTTTGCCTCATATTTTTGTCAGTTCATTATAAAATATGTGATTATCTGGATTTTTTTTATGGCAAATCAGCGAGGACTGAATTCACTAAATATTGGCAGTCATTTGAGTTTCAGACTTCATATCCTTACTAAAAATGTGGTAACACAGGACATTTTATTCTAGAAACTTTGTAAGTTTATAAGAGCAATATTTAACATTTGTCGATGTTTTGAGGTATATGACCCCTCATTATTTTTGTCTGTCCAGAATTTTTGTACTAAAAGGTTGAGAGCTATGACAGGAGGTCTCATATTGGCTGTAGCATGTCTTGTGGTCTGTATGCATATAGTACAGCTATTACAATAACCTGCCCTGCCCCTGTTTTCTGTTCCTTGTCACAATAAGTCTTCCTCCCGCAGCAGGACTATAGCCAGTTCTGGCCTTGTTCTCTGTTTCCTGTCAAGTTTAACTCTCACCACAGCAGGATTGTAACTTTTTCTGCTCTTGTGCTCTGTTCCTTGTCAAGGCAAGCCCCCTGCAGCAGAACTGTAACATGGCCTGACCTTGCTCTCTTTTCTCTGTCGAGGTGACCCCCCCACAGATAGCAGGACTGTAACCTTAACTGCCATTGTTCTCTGTTCCTTAATAGGTTGAGCCCCCAACCATGACAATTACCATGCCTTGTGCTACATTATCCCACATACCTCTCTGTTTGGTGCCTGCTCCTGTTACTTCTCTGCACTTCTGTGTGTAACCTGAAGATCTGTACTTCATTATCAGTTGTCCTGTCTGCTGTCTGTAAGCCTGTATTACAACACACTCTGTTAACCTTTGTATTCTAATTCCTAAGATGACCATCATAAATTACTAGTTTCAAAGATACTTACCAGGCTATTGATCTGTGAAGATCTTAAAAAGCCTAGCCTTGCATTGCCATGGTAATTTTTAGCTATTGTTCATAGGTTCATAGATGAACACTAGGCTAACTGCCCTAGCGGGACATTTTAAGCCACAAACCAATAACTTGAGATCAGAATCAAACCCTGTATCGTGTGTCTAAAAGGTAAAGACTTTAATCATTGTGCCAAACCCACCCACCGAAAAGCTCAACTTTTATTAAGATTATATCACCCTAGATGGAACTTGAACCCACCATCTCTGGCTTAGGAGTAGGTCAATCCCTTATCCTTTAGGCTGCTGGGGCCTGACAGATTATCACTTCACTGTATTAGAACCCTGCATCAGCTATGTTATTTTTCTAAGATAACTGCACTTACACCTTGTGCCACAGAGAGAGAGTTAAAAAGTATAATTTAGCTAGATTTGAACCCTTAATAGCCTGCATTATTTATCTAAAGTCATTGCTGTTACATGTTGTGTGACAGAGATAAGAAAGTTATATGTCCTCAAGTTGGAATTGACTCGTGGTGACTCCATAAATAGGCCCCATGGAGTTATTGTGGCATATTATGGAAGTAGACTGCCAAGCTTTTCTTCCATGCAGATACTGCTGCTACTGCCCAGTTGTGCCCCAACCAGGTTTCAAACCCAGATCTACTAGTTGGTAATCCTACACATTAACCTCTATACTATCAGTCCTTGTGTATGGTATACAAGTAACAAAGAGGTAGGCTGAACAAGGATATGTTGGGATACATAAATGCTTCATGTATACATGTGGGACAGGGGTGCTAATCTGGAGGAGAATTTGTGGTTATCTATTCATTGATCCAAATTACATTTAAATAGTGTAAGAAAAGTACTTTGCTTTATGTGGAGTGGAAGACAGTCCCATAGAAGTAGAATTCTCTGTGATATAAACCTACCACTCTAACATGTTCTATTTATTTTGCAAACGAGATTGAGATCCCCTGAGTGGGTGTTTATAATGCCACTGGATTTGAGAATGCATTGAGGTTTAACAGGATAGGATATGTTGAAGCTCTATATGCAAGTCAAAGGTTGTCTCTCAGTAGCTTATATGACACTGAGAAGAGGGACAAGGCTTTGAGACAGTCTGCATAGTTTTTACAATTTAGGCCCTTGTTTTTCTAATAAGAAATCATTGTGGTTGTTCCATTTGTGACAAGTGTTCGGACAGACACATACCAAAAGGGGCATTGTACTTAATCCCTATTGAAATGACAGCTCTTGAAATGCAGAGTGACAACAAGCCAAAAGAAAGACTGAAAACACAGAAGAAAAGCAAATCTCAAAAATTACTCTTCTTAAAACTTCTTTTTACATGCCCCCCCACACCCTAAACTTCTATATACCAACTCCAAGATCACCGTACCTCAGAGAAAAAGGGATTATTCTGAGAAATGGCATCTCAGGCTTAGTATATGTAAGTCTGATCTTTCAGCCATTCAGTCTTCATATTTTGGGATTCACTCTAGAGGGTCCCCTACATTTCAAATGGTTACCTATTATATTTAATGATCAGTGTAATGAATGTAGAGTACAGTGGAACTGTATGATTTATGACCAGCAATACGACTTTTTATTGCATTTCAATGGACCTGATAGTACAGTAATTGTACAAATGAGGTACTTCAGCATGATTATCTCTGAATTGTTCATATAATGCAATGTATTATCTGTTACAGCAAATGCTACCGTGCTCATCTCTGCCTGTGCCTGGAAGGTCATGTGCACAGTGTATACATACATGGATACTGCACCACCTATCAGTACTGGGGTTCCTTTCCATTGCTCAACCATACCCCTCAACTGTACAGATTTTTGTAGAGTGTCCAGAATTTTGCTTCATATTTTTGGTATGGTCCTCATAAAATTTTGGTTTTCTGGTAAATCGCTAGCAAAGCATTGAGAATTGAAGCATGACATAATGACAGGAATTTGAATTTCAGATTTCATTTCATTCAGAAAATACATGCTAATGCAAAATCTCTTATTCTTTCAACTTTCTATGTTTGTAAAAGCAATATTTAAAAATTGTCCCTATTTTGGGGCATTCATTCCCCCGCTGTTTATGGCTTTGTCCAAATTTCTTGTTCTAAGATGTTGTGAGGTATGCGCTCAACACTGTCACTTGATGATATATGTCTTGTAATTTCCAGCATGTGCAGCAGTGTACACTGGGACACAATTTTCTTCCTTGTTCTGACTTGTAGAGTGGGTATGGCCTCTTCAGATGCTAATTACAGCAGAGCCACTGCTTGATAAATGAAATGAAAATCTTTCTCTATTTACTGTACAAGAACTATGTGAAACACTTGCTGGGACATATGATTGCCCCTGCCCCCCACCCCCACCCCCATATAAAACTGATGCTTTGCATCAGCTTGCCAGAGTGCTGAGTGATGCCACTGACATAGGTGTAGAGATCTGCACAGGTGCCACTCTGGCCTACTCTGAGATTAGGGAGAGAGAGATTCAAATTAGTAGTGTAAGGACGTCTGCAAATGGCATGGAAAAGTGCATTTTGAATTACGTGTAATTTTCACTGCATTCTATTGTCAAAGATAGTTTATACTGATTACTGTTTGCAAAGGAGATTCCATTTAATCATAAGGTCATCATAAGGAAATATGACAGACTCTACTGGCTGAGAGGTAAAGTACAGTTGCATAAGTCCTACTTACCAGTAACAGTAGATGTCTGACTTCTTCACTACCTCAGTGACATTTTAAGTTATCTGTCAAGGTAACCCAGTACTGACCAACTTTCAAAAACTCAGATTTTCCTCAATTTCTCTTCCTGTTATAGCTGATTGGCTGATGATATCCAGATATGGAAGCCTTCAGCTGTCACAGGAAGTGATTCTTCTGGCTTTTTTCACTTCCACATCCAAGAAGAGGAAACTACCTGAAGACAGAATCATCTAACAGGAGTAAATTTGAAGCCGATAACAATACTATATTAAAAAACAAATCCAACAACATTTGAATCAAAGAGGCTGAAACCCACCTCAACTATGCACAGTCTGGGGATGGCAGCAGATGCTGCCACTGAGGCAGTGAGAAATTCAAACATCTACAGTTACAGGTAAGTAGGAGTTGCACAACTCTGCTTCATTCCTCATTCTCAGTGCCTCAGTGGCATTTTGGGTGAATTACCAAAGCTTACCCTCCTGGGAGATGGAAGGATACAGATCAACAAGCCCTGGAGAATGGTCCTAGCAAAGCTTGCTCTGGACCCTCAAAAGGAATCCAATTTGTACTGTATTGTGAAGGTATTAACAGAGGACCAGGTTGCTGCCACTAAAATGCTTCTGTAGTCCACCCCTTTCCAATATGCAATCAACGATGATAAGGCCTTAATCAAGTGAGCCTTGACCTTGCCTGAAAGAGATTTACCATGGTGAGAGTAACAGAAAACAATAGCAGAAAACAATCTTCATGTAATAGTTTTCTTACAGACAGGTTGAGCTTTTTTCCTTCATTTAGGAAATAATCAGCAATCTTAAAGGGCTTTGTTCTGTCAAGGTAGTACCTGAGCTGCCTGTGTGCATCCAAGGTATGTAAAATATTTTCTCCCTTGTTTTTTGGATCAGGATTGGACACTGGAAGATTGATGGCTTGATTCAAGGTAAATTCAGAAACAACTTTAGGCATGGATGATTAATTAGTATGTAACACAACCCTAACCTTGTGAAAAATCAGATGGAGTTGGGGCAACTTACAGCTCAGAAACTCACCTCACAGATGTCAGAGCATCGAGTACAACAGTCTTCTAATTAATGAACCATAAATCAGCCTGAGAAGTAGTTTCAAAAGGAGGTAAGGTCAATTCCTCAAGAAGAACATTAAGAAGACTATATTTTCAATGGTGCTTCACATGAAAACTCCTTTCATAAACTGTTTAATCACAAAAGAGATGAAAGTGAGGGATCCATGGGCAGACAACCTAATATAGCCACAATAGCCACAAGATGCATTTTGATCTAAGCATGTGACAAATCATCTCTAAGTAGCTCACATAAATATTTCAAAACCAGAGGGGTCAACACCCTTTGGGGCACCTCCTAGAAAACCTCCTTCACTTGTAAACATAAGATATTTTAGTTGCAAGTTTTCTGGCCTCCTGAAATACCTGCTGCACATCCTCATGGAGCACGTGCCTAAAAGGTGTCAAAATAGAATCATCCACTCTGTCAGTTGTAATTGCTCTAAGTTAGGGTGTAACATTCACCCCTGATGCTGTATAAGCAGATCCAGACTGTGAGGTAGCTTCTGGTAATTGGCTTTGGCCCATTCCATTAAAAGAGAGAACCAACTCTGCCTGAGCCAAAAGTGAGTTACCAAAATGATCTTTGGGATTTCTTTCTGAATCTTTACATGTACCTTTAGAATGATAGGAAAGGTTGGAAATGAATACAGGAATATTCCCAACTGTTGGGGATGATAGATCATCTGTCTTACAAACATGGCTACAAGGATGTCTTGTACAGATTTTGTGTCAGTTGTCTATTTTGGAAGGAAGCAAACAGATGTACTTGAGGTGCTCCCCATATCAGGATCAACTCTGGTAAGACCTCCACATGGACCTTCCACTCATGAGGGACTATCCAGGAGCTGCTTAGCTCACCTGCCACTGTGTTTTGCTCTGATGGAATGTATGAGGCCTGAAGCATCAGAGAATGCTGTAAATCCAACTCCATTGCTAACACTACTAACTGGAAAAGAGGGTATGACTTTGTACCCTTTTGCTTGTTCAGGTACCACATCATTCTAATGTTGTCTGTGACCACTAGAATAGATCTTGAGTCCATAAGAGGTGAAGAACTTTTTAAGGAATGAATCACTGTCAACATCTCTTTTATGTTTATGTGATTTGGTGTTTACTGAGGACTCCACAACTCTTGCATTTGAACTCATGCAGACACTGCTCCCCATGCAAAATTTGAAGAGCCCATCTGGACAGATTAGGCTGGGGTCGGAAAAGAGGAAAGGAGTCCTGGATTCAGAAACTGTTGATCCCTCCACCACTGCAGTTCCTGTTTCACAAATCCTAGTACCAGTACCTGGAAATCCAAGGGATGAAGGTGATTTGTCCAACAATTTATCAAGTACCATTGAGCTTTTTTATGTTTTGTCTGACTAGTGGTGTCTGAGGATTATTTATGCCATGAGGTCTAGAATATTGAGGAACTCTCTTGCTAAGACAAAATCTAGGAAAAAGAACTTTGTCTTCTGTCAGGAATGCCATCCTTTTAAGAATGTAATCCTTTTTTACTATGTCTAGGAAAAAATTCGCTGAAAGGATGTGAGGCAGGACTTTTGAAAGTTCAGTTTGAAACCCAGGTGGGAAAGGAGGGATTCCACCTTGTCTAAGGACTCCAGGGACTTAAATACAAAAGCTTGACAAATCAGAAAGTAATCTAAATAAGGAAAATGTGAATGCTTATGGTTCTGCAATAGTCAACCACTGTGATCAGACGCATTGTTAAAACTTGAGATAACCCAAAGGGTTATGCAGAAAACTGATGATGTAAACAAGACACAGCAAATCTCAAAATCTTCTTGAAATTGGGAGCAATAGGAATATATAAGTTTCCTTGAGATCTGGAGTCACAATGAAACAGTGGCCTGGATATAATGCTAGGACCAACTGTAAGGGGAGCATTTTGAATTTGGGAACTTTTACAAAGGTGTTTAGAAAAGACAAGTCTAGGCTAGGTCTTCAGGAGTGCTCCTTTTTTTTCAGTATCAAAACAATTCTGGAGTAAAATTTCATGAGACTGTGTCTGCACCTTTAGGCGTACCTCTCTATATATGTTTTGAAACTTGAGTCAAATTAGAAATAATTTCATTCATACATGACTTTTGCTGTATGGGTAAGGATGCAGAAAAATCATCCTAACAATATGCACACTGTATAATAATTTTCCACATAAAACCTTGATAATCTAACATTCTAACTGATATGCTACTAGAAAGTGGTGTATTATACTTCTCAACTGTTTAGTCCAGAGTGTTCAGCCCTTAGAAAACACGTGCCAATGCAAAACCAAGTATTCCAGACACTGTCTATGCTTATAAATGCAACATTTATAATCCTTCCCTATTTTTGGGACTTAGTCCTCCCATTATTTTTGCCTTTGTCCACATTTCATATAATAAGAGGTTGAGAGGCATGCATCCTTTTGCCCTGAAGATATAACCATTTTCCCAGTTTATCAGAGGGATTGTATTAGATGAAGCCAATTACTTTTTATCTAAGCAGGTATTTAAGGAGATTACAGCTGGGTCAGTAGTGACATGAGAAAAGAGACCTGCCATATCCGAGGAGACCCTATATTTTCCCTCAGTCTTTTTAGGAACTGCCTGAATAGATACTGGTGTCCTACAGGCAGAATTTATACACATCTTCCAAGGCTATTAGGAGAGGCATCTTGGCCTCTATACGGTCATATACCCTGCCTAGCTCTGGAATAGTTCCTGCCTGCTCCCAAGCAAAAACATTGTTAAATCTAGTGATCATCTGACGAAAAGTGAACACTTGTTTGGACTTAAGAATGGGTCCACCTTCCAAAGAATCATCATGACTAGATTCAATGTCAGCTACGAAATCAACATTTTCCTACTTGGATTCTCCATTATTCCCTGAAACAACAAGAAGGTTTCTAACCAAACCAGCACTAGAGCCATATATGGGAATGCAACTACTTTAATTAGCTATCTCCAAAATATTCTTAGTCAAAGAAACCACATCACCCTTATAAACAGCTATAATCTGATTGTCAGCTGTCTGATTAATCTTCTGATTTTTTTTCTTGTGAACTTCACTGCTAAATAAAATATCTGGAGATAGAGAATTATGTCTGGCAATGGATCTCTTACCCTGGGCTGTTCCTGCACCTAAAGGGTTTGATTCCCTACTACCTGCACTAGGTACAGGAGGATGTGTCTAAATCCTGCTCCTTAGTGGTCAACAAAGCTACATTTAGAGGGAGATAGGGCAAATTTAAGTGGTTTGCAGGCTAAACAGTGACCCAGACAGAATCACTGACCATAGGCTTTTTCTGCCCCCCAACTATTTATTTATTTAATTTATTTATTTTCTTTTAAGGTTTAACTGGATTTGATGTGAGTGGAGGGGATACCAGAGTTAGTATCTATCAAGTCTGGGGAGAGAATACCAGCCAGAATAATAAACTGACAGTACTGCGTAATGTATCACAATAAGCACTTAAAGTAAAAAGCATGTCCCACACAACTAAACTCTGCCAAACTGTGCTATTACTCCCCCCCAAAAAAAACTGTTTGAACTGTTTTACAACTGTTAAAGTTAAAGAATTTCCAGAACACAAAGGCCAAACATCAAAGCAACCAATGTGCCAAACTAGTGTTAACATTAAGCTTCACACATTATAACCATGTTAAATTTACATAAAATAATATTTAATAGCAATTTAAGCTATATTTTCTTATTAGAGTGAATACAATCTCCAAAGTACATTCAAATAGCTTAATTCACAGTAAAATCATGATCTGTTGTTAAAAACACAAAAAAGCAGAGCCATACATATAATAATGTACAAAGGCTGAACAAATCCAAGTTCTGTAATACCTATCAAAAGATCAAAATAAATCAAACTTGAATGAAAGTTACTGTTTGTCATTTTTGCATTTAAGTTACCTGTAGCACATTGCATTTAAGTTACCTGGCACTTGCTCACTAAAGCAATTATATAGGTCAGCGCTAAAAAATTAAAAGCACTACATCCTCACAAACTCCCCTTGAGTACCTTGTTCCCCATTGGCCCTTTTTTTCAATTATAAAGGAATTCCCAATACTATTCTAGCATGTCCAAAGGTCAGTTGTCAATCTCCTCTCCGGTCCAGCTGGTGAATCTGGGAATCTTGAGGCAATGTTACAACTGCCTCATGTACACAGACAACCCTCTCCTCCTCCCAACAAATTCCAGCACATGTGAGAGATGCAACCATATAGCCAAACTGGAGGCTAAGCTCTTTCAGCTCAGTACTGGCGTAACCAGTCAGGAGGAGAAGGAAACCACAGTCACTACAATTCCAGTCTCACATAGACCTACCACGACAGCAAACCAAACACATAAACACACAAAAACATACTCGGAGGCTCTAAATAAAAATCTGCCTAAGCAGCAGAGACCTCCAAAGCAGACACCCAAGCAACCGCTACCCCAAAACAAAACACGTGCAACACATAGCTCACAAAGCCAGTGTGCAGAACAGTCACAGCCCTTAAGGCTAAACAACACACCTGATACACTTGTAATAGGTGACTCTATCATCAGGCACACTGACGTCCCACTCACCAGGCTGAACAAGGAAAAGGTCACGGTGAGCTGCCTGTCGGGCACTAGGATCCGCTACATAACACAAGCACTCAGGTCACTCCAAGGCAAGTACAAATATGACCCAGTCATTATCCATGCTGGTGTGAATGACCTGAGACGTACCTCCCTGGACTACATGAAAAGAGACATAGAGGAGCTCTCTGAGCATGTAGCCCAGGCCGGTATGACCCTGACCTTGAGTAGCATCTTACCTTCACCAAGAATTATGCCACAATATGAAGACAAGATGATCAATTCCAACAATTGGCTTAAGTATGGGTGTCATTCAAAGGGGATCCAATGCCTGTCAGACTGGGATGACAGGCTCGACAAGCCACGATGCTTTGCTAGGGACGGCTTGCACCTATCACCCCTGGGCTTTCAGATATTGGCAAAGGCTCTTGCTACCTCCATAGTGCCTTTTTTAGGCAAGGCTCAAAAGACAAACCCACCTCCGTAGGTATCACAAGGGATAAGAAACTAAGAGTAATGCTACTCAACGCCAGAAGTCTAAACCTCAAGATGCATGCACTCGAAACTCTCCTTAGCATGGAGAACATCAATATCTGTGCAGTAACAGAAACCTGGTTCAAGGCTCCCAAGAGCACCCCAGCACTACCAGGTTATACCTCATGCCATGCCTTTCGGCCCCAAAACTTGGATCGAACCACAAAAGGAGGGGGAGTATCAATATTCGTCAAAGATACCCACACCTCCAGGTTGGTGGCACAGCATGAAGCATCAGAGACAATCCATGTGCAACTAACAGTGGGTAAAACTGCCTTCCAGTTTATAGCCTGCTACTGACCACCCTCCCAAACCCAGGAACTCCACTCGGCCTTCCTGAGAACACTGGAAAATATGAAGGTCTCTCCAAACACCATTATATTGGGCAACTTCAACTACCCAAACATTGACTGGGAGCATTACTCTAGCTCCAACACCCTAGCCCAAAGGCTCCTAGAATTTATAAACTCAAATGCTATGGAACAACTTGTTACCACTCCCACAAGAGGGGAAAACATACTGGATCTGATCATCACCAACATGGGGACTCTATGCTCCAGACCAGAAGTGTATCCCTCACTGGTAAGATCAGACCATAAACTAATCTCACTGGATATTCACATCCCGACCCCACCCCCTGCACAGAAAACCACAGTGAAAAACTTCTCTAAAGCAAATTTCACACTCCTCAAAACCCATGTGGAATCCTTCAAAGCCCCCGGGTCTGTGGAAAATACGGCCCAGACCACAGAATCCTTTATAAACACATTCTATGAACACCTTCAGGAATGCATGGATCATGCAATCCCAAATAAAACCAAGACCCAATCCTCCAAAGGCAGACGTCCTGTCTGGTGGACCCCAGCCATAAACAAACTATACAATAGAAGGAGGAAGCTACTACATGATAGAGCAAAATCCCAAAAAGGGAAGGCATCTCTGATCAGTATTAGCAAAAACTACGGGCACTCATAAAATCGTCTAAGGCCAGCTTTGAGAGAAAAACTGCACAGGACACTAAGGATAATCACAAGGCTTTCTTTAGTTATGTTAGGAACCTGGGTGGGAATTCCCAGATATGCTCAGAATTAGTCCAAAATGACAAAAAATACACCAAACCCACAGACATTGCCAACATCCTAGCTGACAGGTTCAGCGCAAACTTCTACCCCCCCCTCCCCACCAAAAGGGCAAATATCTATTCCAGCAGAGTGCTGCCCCCCTGACATCTCAGATGCTCAGGTAAGAGCCACCCTCTCCAAAGCAAAAAACACAGCATCAATGGGACCAGACGGTGTCCCGGGCTGCGTCCTACATGAACTCCAAGAAAAGCTAAACCCAAACATAAAACTACTGTTCAATCTCAGCCTTACTACAGGATATGAACCCAAAGAGTGGCGTACAGCAACGGTGGTCCCTCTCCACAAAGGTGGTGCCTCAATGGATCCTGGAAACTATCGCCCCATAAGCCTGACTAGCTTGGTCTGCAGAGCTATGGAAAGGATCATCATGGACCTTATAAATAAAGATATTGGGGACCTACAGACACTGGATCCTACCCAGTTTGGCTTTGTTAAGGGCAGATCCTGCCTCTTAAACCTGGTCAATTTCTTTGAAACAGTCACCAAGGCCATTGACGAGGGGAAGGTGGTCCACACAGCCTACCTGGACCTCGCAAAAGCCTTCGATACAATACCCCACTGGCATTATAGATAAGCTCACCAGCTTAAATATAAACCCCTATGTCACTAGATGGGTTGCAAACTGGCTCAAGGACAGAACCCACATGGTTAGAATTGCTGGAGCCATGTCAGACTCCAAACCAGTTACAAGTGGCGTCCCACAAGGCTCAGTCCTGGGACCTCTCTTGTTCAGTATATATTTCTCAGAGGTACAGGCCAACACGGAAGGACTGTGGCTGACCAAGTTCGCAGATGACTGCAAACTGGGCACCATAATCGACTCTCCAGCTGACACAAGCATCCTCCAAAAGGGCCTCATAGAAACAGACAACTGGTGCCCACAAATTGCCACATAAGTGGTAATCCATTAAGTACGAAAGAAGTAATTAGGGACCTGGGGACCCAAGTTGATAGCAATCTCTCATTTGACAACCACGTGGCCAAAGTGGTTAGAAAAACATTTTATATAGCCCACCTAATCATGAAGGGATTCATATCTAGATCAGGGGAGGTCATCGTGCCTCTTTACTCATCCCTCATTAGGCCCATAATTGAGTACAATGCCCCTTTTGGGATGTACCTTACCAGACACCTGCAGCAACTGGAAAGACCCCAAAAGTACCGCACCAAGAGGATCAAAGGGCTCAAACAGATGCCATATGCTGCCCGGTTAAAGAAACTCCAGCTCTACTCAGTGGCATACCGCCTGCTCAGAGGCGATCTGTGCCTGACGTATAAAGCCATGTCCAACCCGGAATTAATGGACATGCTGCACCTCAGAAAATCCAAATCTCATCGAGCTACACGCTTGAGAGACTTGAACCTCAGCACTGAAATAAATAGGACACGCTGGAGGGACAGATTCATAACCCAGAGACTCCCTTCACTCTGGAATAAAATCCCAGTCCAGGTTAGGCAGAGTCCCTCATTGACTCTCTTCAAGAGGAATCTTGATGAGTGGATGGGGGATCGTAGGTTTACCCCGGGTATCACTTCTGTGTCATGTTAGACAGAGGCACAGTATACTAACCTCAAAAAAGGGCATAGCAAAATTAATTTAAAATGGGTGGCGAAAGCCAAATACACTCTGGCTAGGCTTATAAATGCCCTAGGGCAGATAGCCTAGTATGAACCTTTGAACCTATGAACCTAAACAACAGTAAAAACAGTTATTACATACACATTGCATTTCTGAAAGAAATAGTAAAAGCTTCTTCAGTAACAGTAAAAAGAATCATTTGTCAAAGGTAGAATCCAAATAAGTACTACAACAAGCAAAAATTCCCAGAGGAATTACTGTAAACACTGACAGAAATAAAATAATATGTATATATATATATATATATATATATATATATATATATATATATATATATATGTGTGTGTGTGTGTGTGTGTGTGTGTGTGTGTGTGTGTGTGTTTGTGTGTGTTTTTAAATAAAATAAAAATAGAAAGAGAATAAATTTAATAATATATTGAAAGGAATAGGACCCCATATGGTGCTTATCTGAGTAGTAAGACAGAAAAATCAGCACTGGATTCAGTGGAGAGACAGAGGGTTTTCTTCTTTAGCTAGTGTATAAAATCTAAACACTCTTTTCCTGTGATAACTGAAGACTTTCTTCTCAGGACCTTGGTAAACCACCCAGAAATACAACTGAAACAACGTGAATGATGAACATTTGTAGTGTGTAGGGTCGTGCACTATCTGAATTAAATAAAAATGTACTGCACATATGTACTGATCTGTGATATTTTTTCTCTTTTTACAGGGTCAGCAGTGATGCAGGATGAGGCAGGGTGGCAAACGCCAGTATCTACAATACCAAACATACCTGCTGCTGGGTCACTAGCAATTCCCAGGCCTACCTCTCTTAATGGGACAAAGATCACTCTCTGTAAGGTGATCTGGAGGGCTAACAAACTTTTTGTGCTCCCCTAGCTCTTTCCCTTTCTCTCTTGCTCTTTCTCTGTCTCCAGTCATTTGACCAGTTGTAGTGCAGTCACTATAAAAGTGTGTTGGCTGTTATTAATGAAGCTGCAATCATTTACTATGCAGCCCACTCCTCAGCATGTAGGAACTATGTCAGCTATCATTCGTATGTAATCATCTCCAGGCCTTGTTGCACTAATCTACCTGTGTTACTCACCACAGCACTGTGCCATTACAACTCTGTTTAACTTCCCACTTTCCAGTATTTAGCTATGGAGAAGAGTCATGTAAGTCGATGCCAGAGAAGTAAGAGGAAACAGGATATAATTTGGAGTGGGGATGGCAGCAAGTTACATTAAGGTCTTGACAGAGTTGTCTGTTACTTTTTGTAATGCCTGACAGGAAATTCATCTATTTCTTACAGAGGTATAGACACTTTTTTTAGAACTGTATACCAACTTTCAAACTAACACCCACTTCTCAAGTAATGCCCACTACCTGGAATTTTGGTGCAAATCACATTCATGGGTGTAACCAGAATACTTTATTATTATTATACCAAGGTTTTATGCTAGTACCTCTTCACAAAAACTGCCTTTCTATATATGTGCATGCATGTTACACACATTTAAGAGACTATAAACCACACATGTTGAAGTATTCATGCTATACACGTCTACGTTAATAACTGCACGTGTCAAATATCTATCTCTTTGGGTAGAGTTGCTTTCAGTGAAGGTCTCACTAGTACTTTTTTATTTCATTTTTTTAATTATTTATATGTTTAGATATAAGAAACTTTATGTGCCTGATTAATCCAAAATGGGGCCCTTTAAAATGTATTTGTGCACTTTGGCTTATGTGGTACATGGCCAGTTATACCCATGACTTATAAAATATTTATAGATTTATGAAATGGGTTATTTGCCTGGTTTTAAAGTATTGCATGTTTAGTATTTTCTACCGAGCAAATACTTTGAATGGAGATTTTAACAGGTAACAATCACTGACTTTGTTGGCTTACCATATAAAATTGTAATCAATTCAAATACATTGGAATCTGGTTGGTCCCCATATTTTCTTTGACTCATCTTATACTGCTAACAGAAATAAGCAGAACAGGAGTGAAAAAAAGATGTTCAGGCAGATAATGTGTTCTCATCTGCAACAGGAATATGGACTATCCCTAGTGTCTGCATCCTCCATGAAAATCCTAACTTGCTGTTGACTCTTCTGAGCAGAATATGGCAATTTCAACTTCCAGCCCTTAAAATGAAGCACTGTTGCATCACCAAAACTCATTCTGGCTGAACTGCCCTGTTACTCTGATCCTTTATTTATAAACATAAACATACTAATAACTGTTCTGCGCTAGCAAAGAAATTGATTAATGGCTTTACAAGCTACAAACGTAGCATTAGTGGTAATACAGCTGCACAGCTGAGATGATCTGGGAGCAAGCCAACATAAAAATGATTATACCTTTCATTGTCAGCTTTCTAAACATGGGATATGCCTCTCCAAGTGGTGAGAGATGTTGATATGAAGACCTTCAGATGCCTTCCACTGCAGAACCCCCTACCACCTATCACCACATCCATAGGTTCATAAGTTCATAGGTGGTACTAGGCTATCAGCCCTAGGGCCTATACAAGCCTAGCCATAACAATTCCCTAGCTATTTCTTCCCACACTATTTACTTCCCAGGACCCCTGTCTAGCAGGGCGACTGATGTGATCCCCAGGGTGAATTTCCTTTCTCCCATCCAATTGTCAAGGTTCCTTTTGAAGAGGGCCAAAGAGGCACTCTGCTTGACATGTATGGGCAATCTATTCCAGAGTCTGGGGAGTCTCTGGGTCAGGAACCTATCCCTCCAACATGTTTTGTTTATTGTGATGACAAGGTTTAGATCCCTGGAGCGTGTGGCTCTGTGGGATTGGGATTTCTTTAAGTGTAGCATGTCCAATAGCTCTGGGTATAACATGGCCTTGTATGTTAAGCAGAGATCACCTCTGAGTAGAAGATATGCAACAGAGTATAGCTGGAGTTTTTTAAGGCGGTCAGCGTAGGTCATCTGCTTTAGACTGTGATTTTTTTAGTGAGGTATTTCTGCGGCCTTTCCAGTTGTTGCAGATGTTTTGAGAGGTACATACCAAATGGGGCATTGTATTCTATAATGCGTCTAATGAGGGATGAGAACAGTGGGACAATGACCTCCTTTCTTCTGGATGAAAAGCCCTTAGTGATGAGGTGTGCCACACAGAAGGATTTCCTGACTGTTGTGGCAATGTGGTTATCGAAGGTGAGACCACTGTCCACCTGTGTCCTAAGTCTCTTATCACACTTTCGGTGTTTAGTGTACTGCCACCTATATGGTAATTCACGGATACATGTTTTTTCCCAAAGGGGATAACTATACATTACTTGGCATTGAGCTTGAGCCCATGGCTCTGGCACCAAGCATCTGTTTCTGTAAGGCCCTTTTGTAGAGTATCCTCTTCATTTGGGGATTCAATAATGGCTCCCAGTTTGCAGTCATCTGCGAACTTTGTTAGCCAGAGTCTGTTAGTGTTGGCCTGTACTTCATAGAAGTAGATGCCAAACAAGAGTGGTCCCAGGACTGAACCCTGAGGTACTCCACTTGTCAGTTGTCTGGAGCTGGATTTGGAGTCGGCTACTTTTACAGTGTGGGTTATATCAGTAAGCCAGTTAGCAACCCATTGGGTGACCTAGGGATTAATGCCCAGCTTAGTAAGTTTATCTATGATTTCAGAGTGGGGGATGGTGCCAAAGGCCTTGGCAAGGTCTAGATAGGCTGTGTGGACCACCTTACCCTTGTCCATGGCTCTGGAGACTGATTCAAAGAAGTTAATCAGGTTCAGGAGACAAGATCAGCCCTTCACGAACCCAAACTGGGTGGGGTCCAGTGTTTGAAGGTTGCCAATGTCTTTGTTTATAAGTTCCATGATAATACACTCCATGGCCTTGCAGATAAGGCTTGTCAGACTGATGGGATGGTAGTTTCTGGGATCCAAGGTGGATCCCCCCTTGTGGAGAGGGATAACTGTAGCTCTGAGCCACTCAGTGGGCACGAAACCTCAGGTGAGGCTATGATTAAACATGACACTTAGGTGAGGTGCCAGTTCATATTGTAGTTCATGTAGTACACAGCCTGGGATGTCATCTGGTCCCATGGATGCTGTATTCTTAGCTTTGGAGAGTGAGTTTTTTACCTGTGTGGCCATTATTACCGGAATTTGGCAATCTTCCGTATTGAGATGGGCCATTTAGGGGTGAGAGGGGTGAAGTTGGCACTGAATTGATCTGCCAGGATATTGGCAATATTCTTGGGATCAGTATATTTAATGCCATTCTGTTTTAGCTCAGAGCAGCTCTGAGCATTGCCATTTAGATTCTTGACACAGAATCCCTTTGTAGTTCTTGTTTCATGCACTCTAAAACATTAATTTTTCCAATCTTCCATGAATTCCAATCAACTGTCCTTTGTATTTTTCAACATTTTTTTGTTTGTCCATGTTGTATCATCTTTATATGTCATAGCAGCTAGTAGCAGATTAAGTGTTCCTTGAACAGGTTTTCAAACAATGCCCCCCCCCCCCCCTACACACACACACACACACACACACACACACACACACACACACACTTTTTGGACCATGCATAAATGCACATCTTATTTTGGATTCACCTTCCTGATTTTAGGACCATTCAAATTATTGTCATTATAATCCATTAATGCCCATACCCATCAATTATATCCCCTTGACTTTGTAAATCTTAAATGTCTGATTGTGATAAAAAAAATAAACACGTAAAATATTCCAACTTGATTTGCACAAATGTACACAACTTTTGCAAAGTCAGACTACTGACTATATAACCTGCTTGTGACAACAGGTAATCCATTTTCATCCACAACCATCCTCTGTACCTAGCAATTATAGCCCCATTATTTGACAGCACACATCATAAATGTTTCACAGTAGTAAAATAAATAAATAAATATGGACAATATAATTTATTTCAAGTATGCTTCACACAAACACAGTCTCCTGAGTATTCCAACTTATTTAACACAAATGTGTACTAGCCTTGCAAAGTCAGGCTGTTTAAACTGAGCAAACAATAACAGGCAAAGTTGCTGCCATTGACAGATAACCCCCACCCAGCATTTATAGCCAGTTTGCTGTGTGATAAGAATAATATCTCACAACAAAACCCAAATCCAAAAAGCAATGAGGGAAAAAGGGAGAGAAACAAGGTCAGATTTTAACAATTACTCTTGCATGTTTGGTAGAAATACATTTTTATATTAGTATATTCATTTTCTGAAGAATATCAAATCTGGAACATAAACATATATCATTATTTCATGACTAACATTTTCAATGATTTTGCCAGAAAAAACATATTTTTGAGGAACAGGCAAAGTGGGAGGACAGTGCAAAATTAGAGAGAGTTGTGAGCTCTATTTCTGCTTTGTTTTGCTTTAATAGCAGCAACACATATTCCATCTTACTTCACTCAAAAACAGAATAGTTCTGCAAAGCCAGACTTTTTTACATTGAGCAAACAACAAGTTAAAATATTTTCATCCACGATGAGCCCTCATCTCCACCCTGGAATTACAGCCATTATGTTGTGCATGCCTCATCTGAGTGTAATAAAAATACCTCTCAACTTCTGTGTTAACCCAGTGTTAATGCCAGAATAATGAGGGGCATAGCTCTTTCTGAAGGGTATGAAGCTTGAAAACTCAAACGTATGTCATTATTTAGTGCCTACAGTCTACAATGATTTGCCATAAAAATGCACATTTTATGATTAACAGATCAATAAGGGTGTAGAGGAGTTATATGCCTGGCATATATGGCATTGTCTGACCCCACCATGATGGACCTCCTGCATATTTACAAAACAGACACTGCATCAGAATTACCCATTATAAAGATGTAAACCTTGTTTGTGATATAAATAAGACCTACTGGAGGGACAGATATGTATCCTAGAGACAACCTCTTTCTCAGAACACCCCCCACTTCATGTGAAGCAGAGTTTCTCCCTAACCCAATTCAAGTATAGCTTGGACAGCTGGATGGGGAAAAGGGAATTCATCCCAGGTTTGGCACCTATGTCTCTACTGGACACAGGCAGTCTGTAAATGGTTCACCTATGCCACTGCTTGTAAATGCTTCATCTCCCAAGCCTCTGCTTATACTTATCAGGGGATCCAGAACTTGTGAAAGATTTGGAATGCATAGCTAGGCTTACAAAGGCCCAAGTGGTAATAAGCCGCGTACACACCTATGAACCTATAACAAATATGAGGCAGAGCCAGGGAATTTCTACAAAAATCAGGGACAGTTTTGACTTAAAAAAAACAATAGTGAGAGAATAAATATTTAAATTTATTTCATACAAATGTTCACTAGTCTTGTCAAGCTAGTCTTCAAACAGAGCAAACAGCAAGGGTGAATTGCTTTCATTCACGGCTGTGTCCTCTTATTTGGTGACCACACTTCTCAATGTTTTTTCAGAAAACAAGATGTTATGAAGCACAGGCCAGAAATGTAATGCATGGTTAGGGACATTCTTTAAAATAAGCAACGTTTCCAACTTTGTTTCTCACAAACAACAGCCAGAGGATAAATATTCCAATGTATTTCACACAAATGATACTAGTTCCTAAAGCCAGACTTTAAACTGTGCAGTTAAGAGGACAAGTTCCTTTCATCCACAGATTGTCCTATTTAATTACCACAATCGTCAAGGTCATACTCATATCTTGTTGCCTGCTAGTACAAGTGGTAACTACAGTGAGTATATATGGTAAATGTTTGCAGTAGCTTTCACGTAATGCATTTCTTTATTAGAACTTTAAATAAATACATGCTTTCTTTGCAATTTTTATGTTCAGCACTTTAGCTAACTAACATTGGATAGCAGTGCTGAGTATATTTAAAACTTTTTAAAATAAAATCATTTCTTTGGTTGGTCATGGGACAGCTACCCAAACAAGCCCCCTTATAATCTGTGACCAGTAGCAGGAAACAGTGCTTCCAGAACGTTTAGGGCACTTCATTAGCAGTGTGGTTGTACAGTAATGGGAAATGCTGTCCAAACATGGAAGAAGAATTACTATATGCTGATCACTGGTTAAAATATAACTAAAAAAGGGAATAATTTTCTGCTGTGCTGTTGGGTACATTGAAATGTTTAACCACTTGTATAAGACTGAACTTGGAAACGTTTCAGTGTAGGATTCTTGTAGAGGTTGACATTCACATAGAGCAATTGGTTTGCAATGTGTGAGTCTCAAGGGAATTTGGTGTATTAGATGCGAGAGTAGAAGAACAGAAGAATAAAAGGCAGAAATCACTGCCATCTTTGTGGCAATGAATCACAAGCCTTTCCACAGTGTCCCATTTTCCCAAAATCTAGTTCTATGTATGTGAGAAGGGTGAAGCTGATAATATCTAAAGATGTCACCAGTCTTTAGACTCACTATCTTCAGTGACAAGAAACTGCTGGATATTTAGGATGTTGCACATTTCAGCTCTGAAATGACAGTGTAATACAGTCTAATTCATTGTGGTTTGAGCAGAAGGTATTTCATGTATTTATTAAACTCACTTTAATCATGGCTAACATTTTTTTCTGTTACAAGACTTCCAAATAATTAAAGGGCTAAGAAACCATTTTCTTGTGACCAAAAAACACCCCCAGCAGATATTTTATGAAGGTATAATAAAAGCTGAGTGGTATTTTATTCTAAACCAGTGTATAAGTAAGTCTAAATTAAACATATTTCAATAAGTATTTGGACTAGTAGTTCACACTATAGATTCACAGTATTTGTTTAACGTCACCAGATAATCATAGAATACAAATTTAACAAAAAGGAAGGTGTGAGGGAGAATCCTGAGTTATTGTTAGTTGATTAGAATGAGACAAAATGGCAGGTTATTCTAAGGCTGAGAGGCTTTGCTATGGCTTCTCTGAGATCCTGATTCTTCTGCCATTGTCACCATGGAGTAGGAAATTCAGAGTCCCAAAAAGAAAGGATAGAAGGTATAAAAACATTTAGCAGGACAGCTATAGAAGGCAGTCCCTTGTCAGTTCGAAAACCTTGTGTATTTTATACAATCTAGCAATGTAAAAGTATGGATACATTTGTTTAACTAGGCAAATTAATCAGTACATCTCTGACCCTTTTAGCTACAACCCCTATCATAAGGGAAGAGTAAATGTAACACATTTAGAAAATTTGAAACGGGCAATCAACCAACATTTTTTGGAAGAAAAACTGCAGACAGTGATGAGAGATCAGATTTGAATTATGGACACTGGAACTGTGAGCATGGGCAGCCATGGCAATACCTTAATACTCTTGTCTCCAGGAACAGCAACTGGATCTCTGAAGAATTAAGTATACTGTCACCAACCTATAATAGAAGAGATCAGAACCTATGGACTTAAATTTCCTTCTCTAACAAGTGGAGTGTTTGGCAGCTCACTGCACTGCTGCTACATAACTCCATTACAGAAAATGCAACAAGTAAGTCACTGAGTGGCAGATTATTTTAAAATACTTAACTAGACCTTATTTCAAAGGTTTCCCTTTAGGGTATCTAAACCTTTACAGAAGTAGAACAGTTTACGGCTGGCTTATGTCTGCTTTTCTAACAAAATTTATATTTGTGGCAATGGCAGATTTTTATATCAGGCCAATTAAGCAACATATCTATGTCTGTGTCTATAATTCTATGTATATGTACATGTACATGTATACGTATATGTATGAGGGTAGCATAGTAAATTAAATACTTTTTTATGGTTGCATAACACATGAGGATACTAACATAGCTTAAATTTAACAAATGCAGAGATTCCCTGAAAATCTGATTTTTCAATATAATCTTTACTGATAGACCATGAAATTATGTTCGAGGCAGCAACTTTACAGTTCCTCAACTAGCGGCTGCCCTAGGGAAGACATCTTTTAGTTATCAATGTTCTTACTGCCGTTGTTTAAAAAAAATACTTGACTGATAGCAATTGATCAAGCATATCTGCAGTAATTGAAGGAGCAGAAATGCCACCTTGTGCTTGAAATGTTTGTATGTGTGAGAGTGTGTGCGTGTGCGTATGTGTTTGTGAGATTGTGTGTGTGTGTGTGTGTGTGTGTGTGTGTGTGTGTGTGTGTGTGTGTGTGTGTGTGTGTGTGTATATATATATATATATATATATATATATATATATATATATATATATATATAAATATATAATTAGTAACTTGAAACACTAAGCTGATATTAATGAAAAACAATGCTGACGTGTAAGTATATGTACTTACAGCACGTGAAAGACAGTTAAGTCAATAAAGTGTATAGTCCCTCAGTAGCTCAGTCTGTTAAATTCCTTGTACACTGTGCATTTTGCCACACACAATCCTGCGTTTGGGTCAATGGGAGGTTGCCATAATGGTTAAAGCACTTACTTTATAAAAGCAAGGTAGAGGGTTTGATTCTTACATGGGTAAGTGGCAAGATTTAAAAGGGCCCACAAGTGCAGTTAGCCTAGTACTACACTATTAACCTATAAGTGTTATTGAGTTTCATTCAGTAATCCTGGGTTTGACTCTCTCTCACCTTTGCAGACATTAGACATCATCATCATCTTTCAGCTTTTCCCATTAGGGGTCACCACGCGGATCATCTCTTTCCATTTCTTCCTATCCTCTGCATCTTGCTCTGTCACACCAACTGCCTGCATGTCCTCTCTCACCACATCCATAAACCTTATCTTAGGCCTTCCTCTTTTCCTCTTACCTGGCAGCTCCATCCTTAGCATCTTTTTCCAGTATACCCATCATCCTTCCTCAGCACATGTCCAAACCAACGCAATCTCGTCTCTCTTGCTTTGTCTCCAAACTGTCCAACATGAGCTGACCCTCTAATATACTGATTCCTAATGCTATCCATCCTAGTCACACCGAGTGCAAATCTTAACATCTTTAACTCTGCCACATCCAGCTCTGTCTCCTGCCTTTTTGGCAATGCCACTGTCTCCAACCCATATAACATAGCTGGTCTCACTACTGTCTTGTAGACCTTCCCTTTCACTCTTACTGGTACCCGTCTGTCACAAATCACTCCTGACACTCTTCTCCACCCATTCCACCCTGCCTGTACTCTCTTCTTCACCTCTCTTTCACATTCACCATTACTCTGAACTGTTGATCCCAAGTATTTAAACTCATCCACCTTTACCAACTCTACTCCCTGCATCCTCACCATTCCTCTACCCTCCCTCTCATTTACACACATATATTCTGTCTTAGCCCTGCTGACCTTCATTCCTCTGCTCTCTAGAGCATATCTCCACCTCTCCAGAGTCTCCTCAACCTGATTCCTACTCTCACTACAGATCACAATGTCATCTCCATCATAGTCCACGGGGCCTCCTGTCTGATCTTATCTGTCAACCTGTCCATCACCACTGCAAATAAGAAAGGACTCAGAGCTGATCCTTGATGTAATCCCACCTCCACCTTAAATGGATCTATCACTCCCACTGCAGTCCTCACCACTGTCACACTACCCTCGTACATATCCTGTACCACTCTTACATACTTCTCTGCCACTCCCGACTTCCTCATACAATACCACAACTCTTCTCTAGGCACCCTGTCATATGCTTTCCCCAAGTCTACAAAGACACAGTGCAACTCCTTCTGGCCTTCTCTGTATTTCTCCAATAACACTCTCAGAGCAAACATCACATCTGTAGTGCTCTTTCCTAGCATGAAACCATACTGCTGATCACTAATCATCACCTCCCTTCTTAACCTAGCTTCTACTACTCTCTCCCATAACTTCAAGCTGTGACTGATCAATTTTATCTCTCTGTAGTTACTACAGCTCTGCACATCACACTTATTCTTAAAGATAGGTACCAAACACTTATTTTCCACTCCTCAGGCATCCTCTAACTTTCCAAAATTTCATTAAACAATCTAGTTAAAAAATCCACTGCCATTTCTCCTAAGCACCTCCATGCTTCCATCGGGACGTCATCTGGGCCAACAGCCTTTCCATTCTTCATCCTCTTCATAGCTGTCCTTACTTCCTCCTTGCTAATCTGTTTCACTTCCTGATTCACTATCCCCACATCATCCAACCTTCTCTCTCTCTCATTCTCTTCATTCTTCGGCCTCTCAAAATACTCCTTCCATCTACTCAACACACTCTCCTCTCTTGTGAGTACCTTTCCCTCACTATCCTTTATCACCCTTACTTGCTGCACATCTTTCCCAGCTCTGTCCCTGTGTCTAGCCAATTGGTACAGGTCCTTTTCTCCCTCTTTAGTGTCCAATCTCTCATACAACTCTCCATATGCCTTATCCTTAGCTTTTGCCACCTCTCTCTTTGCCATGCGCCTCATCTCCTTATACTCATGTCTACTTTCTTCATCACTTTGACAATCCAACTTCTTTGCCAGCCTCTTCCTCTGTATACTCTCCTGTACTTCCTCATTCCACCACCAGGCCTCCTTGTCCTCCTTCCTCTGTCCAGATGTCACACAAAGCACCTTTCTAGCAGTCTCCCTTACTAGTTCTGCTGTAGTTACCCAGCTATTCGGGAACTCTCCACTGCCTCCCAGTGCATGTCTTACCTCTTCCCTAAACTCCACTTCACAATCACCCTTTTTTAACTTCCACCATTTAATCCTTGGCACTGCTTTCACACTCCTCCTCCTCTTCTTTATCACCAACGTCATCCTACAGACCACCATTCTATGCTGCTTAACTACACTTTACCCTGACACCACTTTACAGTCTCCAATCACCTTCAGACTGGCCCTCCTACATAAGATATAATCCACCTGTGTGCATCTTCCTCCACTCTTGTACGTCACCCTATGCTCCTCCCTCTTCTTAAAATACGTATTCACCACAGCCATGTCCATCCTTTTCGCAAAATCAGCAATCATCTGGCCTTCTGCATTCCTCTCCTTAACACCATACCTACCCATCACATCCTCATCCCGTCTGTTCACTTCACCAACATGCCCATTAAAGTCTGCTCCGATCACCCTTGGGTACACTCACCACAACTTCATCCAACTCACTCCAAAATGTCTCTTTCTCATCCATTGCACACCCAACTTGTGGAGCATATGCACTAACAACATTCATCATTACACCATCAATTTCGAGCTTCATAAATATCACTCTGTCAGACACTCTCTTCACATCTAAAACACTCTTGGCATATTGTTCCTTTAGTATAACCCCTACCCCATTCCTCCTGCCATCCACATCATGATAGAACAATTTGAACCTGTTTCCTAAACACCTGGCCTTACTTCTCTTCCATTTGGTCTCTTGCACGCACAATATATCAACCTTCCTTCTCTCCATCATATCAGCTATCTCTCTTCCTATACCAGTCATACTGCCAACAATCAAAGTTCCTACCCTCACTGCTACACTCCTAACCTTCCTCCTCTCTTCCTGCCTTCAGGCATGCCTTTGCCCTCCTCTTATCCTCCCGCCAACAGTAGCCCAATTTCCGCCAGCACCCTGTGAGCTAACAGTACTGGTGGCAATCGTTGTTAACCCGGGCCTCGACCAATCCGGTATGGAAATATGAAATTTTCTCGCCATAAGTTATGTGGCAGAATTTATATGCCGGATGCCCTTCCTGATGCAACCTTCCCCATTTATCCAGGCTTGGGACCGGCACAAAGAAATGCACTGGCTTGTGCATCCCCAATGGCTGGGTTTTTGCAGACATTATACAATTCCATTAAACTAATAAAACAAAAAAAAAAAACACACACAAAGCTGAAGTCCAAGCATCTCTGGAACAATGTTCAAATGTTGAAGTAAAAGGAACCACAAGTTGAGAAATATAAAAACACCAAGTATTTAATGATACCAGTAACAAAGAAACGGTTAGTGCTTTCGTCTGAACAAGTTTCAAACTTCATCAGGCTGCTCACCAACTGTTTATTGAATGCCAGCCACATAAACCAAATAAATATCCTGTCAGTCACTAGTACTGAATCAGCTGACAAACCTAAACTATTAGGAATCACAATTTTACCAGCACTCTCAAAGACATGTTGCAGGTGTATTGGACACTCTAAATTGGCTGTAAATGTGAGTATGTGCATACCATCTGTTGAAGGTTGGGTATCAGGCTGGCAACTCAACACCGTGAAACTCCACTGCTAATCATTCTGCTGACTGTTGTTCTGCTGTGGCGACTCCTTATGGGAAAAAGCCAAAAGAAGAAGAAATCCAACAATGGAGTAAGGAAAAAATTCTCAAACCGTACTGTACTGAGATCTTGCAAACAAATCAAATGGCAAACTGAAAAACAAGTCTGTAAGAGTGTTTGCTTTTATTGACTGCAGTCATATATAAAACGTGACAGTGTCACAAGCAATATTCATAATATTTAACAGCGGGCACAACTACAGCTACCAAAACCATTAGCCCTCATTACAGACTGCAGAAGCACAATGATATGTTCCTGTTCATGCCTGGGCTGTTTGGCACACAATCATGGATGTTCTCCAAAAGCTCCTATGTCCACTGTGGTCCACAGAGGTAATGAAATCATCAGTCTTATACTACTGTATACTGCACATATCCCTGAGGAACCCAGTGGTAGGCCATCAAGATATATATATATATATATATATATATATATATATATATATATATATATATATATATATATATATATATGTATATATATATATATATATACATATATATATATATATATATATATATATATATATATATATATATATATATATATATATATATATATATATATATATATATATATATATATATATATATATATAGATATAGATATGTATATATATATATATATATATATATGTGTGTGTGTGTGTGTGTGTGTGTGTATGTGCATTATATATATATATATATATATATATATATTTTTTTTTTTTTTTTTTTTTTTAACATTTGCTAATTGGAAAAGTCTGACTTGGAACAAAGCCAATTTTCAGCAGAGGCCCGGGGAGAAACACTCCAGATGTATGTCTTTGTAACATGGGAGGAAAGCAGAGCACCCAGAGGGAACCCATATGAATGAAGGGAGGACATGCAGACTTGGCACAAAAGACACTCCAACTGAGAATCAAATTGGGAAACCTCTTGGTGTGAGGTGACAACACTACCGCTCCACCAGTGCACCCTCCCAAGATATATAGTTTTTGGTTGGGACTTTATTACTGGTCCATTGTCTGAGTGTGAGTCAGCAGTGGTTTTCTACTGTAGGGACATTTCTCAGTTGCTGATATTTTTACAACCATCATGAGGGAGTGGGGAGTACTTGCCCCCATATAGCCGCATGAGCCAAATCCTGAAGCTTTGTTGTTTTCCAAGTAAGTCATGAAGGAACTAAGCCTACTTCTTGCAGTCATGGGGTGAATGTTTTACTGATACTATGGGATTCTACATTGTATTAATCCCTAAGCTAAATAAACAACTCAAGCGAAAGTCTTTGCATGTTATCCGATGCCCAGTTTGACACTTTCTTTTTCTGACAGACATATAGAACTTTTACACAAAAAGTTATACAAAAAGAGACAGGGTCCAAAATGCTGTATTTATCTGCCTGAAAACTTTGTGCTGAAGCTTCTGTAAGGATGACTAGATGTAATGTTGAAGAAAGTCTGCATACATGCACTAGTGGCAAGAAAGTATTGAGTTTTGTCATGTATGTACATCCCTCTTATACTGGCATGTCTGCCAATGCTAAGCTCCAATATACCTCAAACAAGGAAGGAGCCTTTGTTTTGTAGACTGGCCAAACCAATGGGTATCCTGATAGATAAGTCCCAAGTGTGATAAATACTGCAACAGTGATTTTATGAAGAACATCTTGTGATTGCCTTTTCATTAGTGTATGGAGTTAAAACAGCACTTAAGTTGCTTTGATTTTGCCATTAGAATGTATCAATAGTTATTAATGTGAACCATATTCATTGATGACCTCTGCACAGCTGCAGAATCCATGGATGAAGTTTGACCAGACACATACATACGTGACTGTTCTTCTACAGACAGAAGTTATTCTTGTTTTTAACATTAGGAGAAAAGTTGAGACACTGTCATTAAAAATCACTGATTTACTTAAAGCAGAGCTGCTGGTATTGGTACACTGAGTGTATCTTGTCTTCTTCAAAATGACAGTCTTCCTTATCCCACTCAAAGGCAAGTCTTCATACACATGTACTCAGGTCTTACATAGAGACATGCACCAAATATCAGAGCTGTCTGGAAACTACTCAATATCCTTCTAACACAAAACCTTCAGTGCTGTAGTAAAACTGTTGCACTGAATAATTTCTTATGCATATAATTCACATGTGTGCTCTCTCCTTTCATTTCCGAATCCTTTTCTGATTTTCCATTGTGTGGCCGCGGTGGTGCAGCAGTTAGCGTTGTCCCCTCACAGCAAGAGGCTCTCCCATTCGATTCTCGGCTGGAGCGCCTTCTTTGTGGAGTCTGCATGTCCTCCCCGCGGTCGAGTGACGCTAAAGACATGCAGGTAGGTGTGAGCATGAATGGGCGTGCCGTCTTTGAAGGTTGGGCGTTGGGCTGGCAACTTGGCACCTTAAAAATCCACTGCCAATAATGAGCAGACCGGAGTTCCACTGTTGCGACCCCTAACCGGGAAAAGCCGAAATACTTTTTCTGATTTTCCATTGTATTACTTTATCTGACATGTTATACCAGCAGCCATCACTACTTGCTGTACATTTGGTGGAGTCAAAACAGTAACCCAGCATTAGTCACAGCCAGTTTTATGGAAATCAGTTTTATACAGCTCACCTTACTGTCTCTGTAACATTTATTGGTTACATACTGCTCTAATAGTCAAGCACCCTTCCTTAATGTTCCCTAATCTTAGTAAGACAATATCTGAGGTTTAAATGTTAAAAATGGTAAAAGTTATCTCCAAATGTGAAAATAGTAAGAAATATATCTGAATGCAAACCTACTAATTATCTGTTATTTAAAATGTATTGATCTAGTCCTGTTTTTGGTCTAATTTCTGTCCCAGACCTGTAGTTAATGTACTAACTGTAGTGACGCTAAACACATGCAGGTAAGTGTGAGCATGAATGGGCATGCCGTCTTTGAAGGTTGGGCATCGGGCTGGCAACTTGGCACCGTAAAAATCCACTGCCAATAATGAGCGGACCAGAGTTCCACTGTGGTGACCCCTAACTGGGAAAAGCCGAAAGACTTTTTCTGATTTTCAATTGTATTACTTTATCTGACATGTTATATCAGCAGCCATCACTACTTGCTGTACATTTGGTGGAGACAAAACTGTAACCCAGCAGGATCTATATTATATCCTCAAACGCTTAAAAAAGCGAACGCTGGTTGATCAAACTTATTTTCGCGAAACTGCAAAATATCAAAGCAGCAGAAACTCAAATTTTTTCCTAGGGAAAGAATTTGGTTGTCCGTTTCTGTTGCTTCAGTATTTTCAGTGTTATGGTGGAAAGTTACTGGTCGGATTCAGGTAAGTGTGCGATTGTGTGGATGTGAGTGTTAGGGTGATTTAGGTGAGTTAGGGTTAAGGCTCGGGTTAGGTGTGTGTGTGCGATTGAGTGGACATGAGGGTTAGGGCGGATTTAAGTGAGTTAGGGTTAGGGAGCAGGTGAGGTGAGTGTGCGATAGTGACAGACCTTAGGGTTAGGGTTTGGGTTGAGGTAAGTGGGTAGTTAGTGGTGTGTGCATAGTTTATTGTAGGGTTAGGTATCAGATTTTAGGTGTTTGTGTGTGGATTTCTGTTTGTTTGGTGTGCTTGAGTTGTGTGTATGTGTTTTGGATCAGTGATTTTTTTCCCTGGGAAAAAAAAATTGCTGATCTGACAGTTCGAGATTGTAATCTTTCACTTAAATTAGGTCGATCAATCAGCATTCACTTTTTTAAGCATTCGATGATATAATATAGACCCACCCAGCATTAGTCACAGCCAGTTTTATGGAAATCAGTTTTATACAGCTCACCTTATTGTCTCTGTAACATTTATTGGTTACATACTGCTCTAATAGTCAAGCACCCTTCCTTAATGTTCCCTAATCTTAGTAAGACAATATCTGAGGTTTAAATGTTAAAAATGGTAAAAGTTATCTCTAAATGTGAAAATAGTAAGAAATATATCTGAATGCAAACCTACTAATTATCTGTTATTTAAAATGTATTGATCTAGTCCTGTTTTTGGTCTAATTTCTGTCCCAGACCTGTAGTTAATGTACTAACTGTAGTAATTTCCAGTATCACTTTTTTCCAGCTTTTTTTTTCTTATTGACCTATGTCTTGTATTCATTATGTAGCTATATAATGAGAAGGAAGCTTCTTCTCTTTTAGGGTTTCTGCCTTACGCACTATAATATATGTACAAAAACATTTATAACCTAGTATTTCCCAAGTTGTATAGGAGATATGTAATTTACCTCTAAAATTCTAGTAGTCTTTGAGCAAACAGGTCTTTAATAATGTAATAAAGACAAGTCAAACTGTATGTACATGTGTTTTGATATTATTAAACCACGTCAACCTACCTTAAGTGGAAGGTGCCTTATGCTCTGAAAGATTTAGCTTTCAAAAAACCTTGTATCTTATACATCACTGGTGTGTGAGATATTAATAAGAAATCAAATGTCCCTGTGTAGATACACAAATACTTTTTCCCTTTGCAATGTAGTTTGCATTTGTCAGACAGACTCAGGAGAGAACAATTACATTTTCAGATAATTTGGAAAAAATAATAATGCTCCTGTTCTGAAAATATGATATCTAAAATTGTTTTATCTCTGTTGTCATGTATGCAGCACATCAGCCCATTAAAGTTACGGGTGAAATGTCATTGTCTGCTTTGCTCACTGGTCTACAGTTTTGCAGATGATAAAACACTTTGACGTCAGATGGTGTCCTTCCAACATACTCTAGCATAAAGTACTCTATCCTCAGCAGAGTGGTAAGACAATAATATTTTGCTGCTACAACGGCCTGCATTTTTAGGAAATAGAATTATGACCCTTCCTTCTCATAATGAGAGCCCTCAGTTGACCCCTAGTCTCCCTGACATCCAGGTCCACATTACCAGTTCTGACATTTCAATAGGGATCCATTAAGTAAGTCATTTGTATCACCACTTCTTCTTTTTTAAACATCCAAAATTGTACAGCCAGGTTGAGATATAATTATTTATATGCTATATAACATTTCCTACCTTTTTAGTAACTCATTATATTAGTAACTACAACATTATGTATAGGTGTACATCCACCATCTGGCCATTCATTGTGCAAATAATTCTGTTGCCAGCTGGATCACCAAACTATCAAATTCCTTGTACTAAATGTTTTCACAGACTGATAAAAAAATTAATTCCAGTAGACATACTTTGAGTACTTGAATGGAATGATGAATAGAGATTAGATGGGATTTAACTTACTGAAAAAAAGATTGGGTGAAATAAGTAAAAGCATCTATGATGAGAACTTACACTAGTGAATGGAGAAACATATCTGATGGTGAGGCAAGAGAAAACATGTTATCAGGTGTGGAATCAGTAAAATTAAACAGGCAATGGATGCGGATGGATATTTGGAACAAAGCAGAACTTTAGTAGCAACCAACAGCGTCTAACATGTCTTGTTTTGTGCCTTTTTAATTTTAAATTTCTTTGCTTCTGTTTTGTTTCTAAATTGAATGAATCAACTTTAATGGTGTATGGTTAATTCTAGTTCTATCTGTTGCTGTGTTACAAAACAAAGTTGTGCTAATTTTTCTTGAGGGGGGGGAAGGTTGTGGTTATCAGATACTGTTAGAACTGTAAAGTGCAGATTTAGTATACACTTGGACATAGAACAGTTTCTCCCTGATGTACCATCACAGTATCTGTGCTGATAAATATAAGGAGTGACTTCATCAATGCTGACACTGTACATAATAGAAAAGAGTGGAAAATATTTACAGAAAGAGGAAATAACTGAAGCAGGAGGATAGGAGTAACAGAGGGTGGTAGGAAACCACAATATGATATGTAAAATAGGGACAGCTGTGAGTAATGATTTAAAAGCAGAATGATGCACATGAGCATCAAGAGACAAACAGTTACAAGTAGAAAAGCTTAGAGGAAAATGAAAACCTTCACCAGATGTACAGGTTATGAGAAGCAGAAGAGTAATACAGAAAAGAATGAAAATGAACTGATGTGGATATGGCATATGGATTATTTGTCTTTGGTATTACACTACTTGCCAGTATACCATAGCAATAATAGCTGAAGATATGTGTCAGCAAAATGAATGAAGTCTCAGTAGCTCAACAGGTAGCACCCCACTTTTGGTACGCAAAGCTCTGGGTTCTATTCTCACACCAGGTAGCCAGAATGATTTTCCAGTATTGCTACTGCAGTGCAGAATAAGATGGGTGCTGCAGTCCTGAGTATGGTGTCTTTTGGATGAGACAAAATGAGGGCACATATGCCTGAGTTCACATATTAGTATGTCTGGTAGGTGCCTAATTCATTACCCTGCATAGGGGCCCCATTTGTCAATGATCTTATTCTTTTAATTCTGGAGGTATATGCTACAATAATATAGGCTTATCTGTACTGAGTGATGTCATAGAGGATAGCTATTCTTGATGACAGAGAAGACATAGGGAGGTAAAAAATGAGATGTTGAGCTCTGCAAGCATGTATGCCACCCCCCCTCAAAAATAGTATGTTGTATGCAGTAATTTTTCTTATTTTTCTATGACATGTGAGTTGTTAAATAAAAGCTGCTGCAACATTCATATTATCTTTAATTGTTTTGCTTTACTCATTGCATTAAAGAATAAATTAATTCATTATTAGCTCTAAATTATGTAATATAGTCTACGCATTTTGCATTTTAGAATACTGGATGAGATGTTAAACTAAGGTTACATCTGCTGAGTTGATGGTAGCTCAGGTGAATTTCAAAGATCCCACGGCACCTATAGAAAAGAGTTGGGAAGTTCCCTGACACCATAGCCAAATTTCCCCAAATGTATAGATATCACCTTGGGTCTCTAATGAAAAGAGACCAGTACTCTACTGGAACTAACTCTGTCAACAAATAGATAGATAGATAGATAGATAGATAGATAGATAGATAGATAGATAGATAGATAGATAGTAGTTTAAACGCATTGCACTTTAGTAATATATTTTATACTACCCTCTTTACAGCTTCCAGCAACTGCAAAGGACATGATTTTTGTCAGGTCACGGAGTTTGCATTATTTGGAGTGATGATCAGAACCATCTGATCTTCAGCATCCCTTATGCAGTCATTGTTGCATATTATTTTATACAGTGGATTGTAAAGGATTTCACCGTTTAGTTCAAAACTGTTACTCTGGCAGTTAGCACAGAGGAACAAACCTCTGACTTGTTAATGAGCTGTTTTCTGTGGTGCTCTATTTCAATCTTTCCACCTTCATTTACCAACTATGTTACACTAAGCAAGCCACTTAACCAGACAATACTTTTGGCCAACTGGGAATTTGTGCAATGCTCCTTCATGGTCTTCTGAACTATATGCCTAGTAACTATAACCTTGTTTTTATTGTTAGCTAGCCATTCCCTATTACATGGAAATGTTATGGAAATATCACTAGCATACCATTTTTTTAATTCAACAAGGGTAATTCATTTGTCAAGAGCAGCAGGCACTGCATTTGTTGATGGAGTACTAAAATGCAAAGTTGTTTGCCAACAGCAACATCTGAATTAATACTAGTTCTCTTTATTGTGTTATTATTCACATGACTTTTTCTTCTGCAGAGGTTGTTCATATTGACTTAGCATATGTTTTTCAGGCAGCTAATGTTTCTTATTCTGTTATAAATACTCTTCTGTTTAAATTGTGCAGCACATAGCTGTGTCTTGAGGTATGATGCTAATGAACATTATACAGTTTCATGGCGTTCATTGAAATGTACCAGTACAGCACATATAATGTATTTCTTCATAATATTTATATATACACAGTCAATAAAGTGACTATAACTGCTCAAGGGTGTATGGATTATCTGTGGATGAAGGTACCTTATGGACTTATGTGATAATTTTTAAGCAGTCTTCAATATGGCTTTGCAGGACTAATGTGCATATGTGTAAAGCAAATTGGAATACATTACAGTGGCCATTTTTTCATAATAAGTTATTTGATGTGTATACAGTTAATAAAGTGGCTATAATTGTTGAGTTCAGATATTGATGGATTCTAAAGACAACAATTTCAGTGGTATTTTATGGTTGAAATGGGAACTTTTTCTGTAAAGTTTTCATACTTTTTGTTTCACTGTTTACTAGAAAAATGTTCAAAACTACAAATTTTAAATACACTCTAAAATGTTCAAGTCCACAAAAAAGCCGCACACTCTAAAATGTTGTTGTATTACACAAAAAAATACAATTTAAAACAATCAGGAAAGTGAATCGAAGATCACATGCATTTATGCATGGTCCTAAAAATGTGTGCAGGGGGGCCATGGTTTGAAAACAGCCCCAGGCCTAAAGTGCATTTAATTTGTCACTGCAAACATTCAGTAGACTGAAAATTTATAACTTTTAATATGTGAACATCTGCAGCACACTAGCCCAGTATAGCTTAATAATACAAAGGCAAGAAAAGTTACAATTACAATACAAAGATATTTAAAAAAAATCTATCCCAGATTCAGCCATAAGGATGAAGCAGAACTTCACCTTTGATAATAGAACAGAAACAACATATTTGACATATTTGATATAAAACAACTTGTAGCTAGATTCACTGGCTCTATGCCTAGTGCCTTCACATGTGGTAGTGTTTCTTACATGAAAAACAGGTTACTGCTGTGCAAATGCCCTCTGCCTACTGTCTTCACATGTAGTAGTGTATGCATACAAACTTAGAATACTTATTTTATTTTATTTATTTTACATTTGTTGACCAGGAAAAGTCCGACTGGATGTATGTACATTTTCAGAGGAGGCCCAGGGAGAAAAGCTCCACAGTTACATTTTAAACAATGTGAACATGTCTATCTGGCTACTAGAAAATGCTGATTTCTGGAAATGAAATCAATGTTGAGCTAATGCATATGCTTCGGCTTTGCCATTTGGAACTTTGTTAAACAATTTATTTTTATGCCTTCTGTTTTTCCTACTACATAGAGGGTTTGCTTTGTTATTTTCCTGTGCTGTTTGCATCTTAACTTTTCAAACTATTACCCAAGCTGTTACTTTGTAAGCCATGCTAAATATGTCTTTTTTTACCCTTTCAGTATATTAACCTTACTGACTTGCTTATTTCTTTCCCTACTTTAACTACTTAAAACGTAACCTTATTTTTTTCCCTTTTAGCCCATTACAGTCCACTGGTGTACGGAGCTGCTTAACCAATCTCCCTTCTACCTAAAAACAGCCTCACCCAACTACAGTTCTTTCCCTGGAACCCACTGCATAAAAGAGCCAAAGTATGCATGCTCAATATTATTATATCTAAAGTGTACAACTGATACTCGTGATTTCTCCCTCTTTAGAGTGCACACTGCCAAGGGTTTGTCCCCTGTCATGGTCTTCCACAGCCCATTCTTCTAATTCCTGTTACCTTGACAAACTTATCAGCTTACTCTGCCTGAACTGTGACTATGCTCTATACCCTCTATTCTCTCTCTCAATATATGCAAGTAACTAGCTGCTCTTCCTTGACAAAGATCCATGTCTTTTTCTCTCTATAGTCCCAACACCTTTACTCTGTCACTCAACTCCTTCGCAAAGCTTGCTCTCCTCCTCTCTACCCTCCTACACCTGCCTTGCTTCCCCTGCTTCTTCTCTTCCTCTCATTTCCTCTAGCCTAATCCCTCTTGTGGATTGAATTTCTTGCCCATACTCTAAAATGGTTTCAATAGCTATCGTTTACTGCCTTACCTTCTATTGCAACATTCTTCTCTCCTCACTGTTTTCTGGTGAAATACAGCAGTGATGGGTGGGGCACCACTCCATTTAGCCCTCGCTGCACTTTGGGCTTCACTTTGCTCCCCTACCCTACCCCCATTTCCACCCACTCCTCACTATCTCTACATTTTTACTCTCACAATTCACATCACTACCTCTAATCAGCTCTGCCCCTTCCTGCCCACACATATCACTGTCATACCCTAGCTCCTTCTGTTCTCCACATCTCTTCTCCTCTTTACTCCATACTCTGTCCCACTTCATCACATTCACCACTTGTCTCTATAACTCAACCTTCCTTTTCTTCTCCTTTGCCGTCTTCAGACCTTTCTATTCCTTCTTCCTCTCTCACCTCCCTCTCCAGTTTCTCTTCTACTCTCTAGTCTTATTATTTCTCCTCCCACTACCCATTTCCCTTACTTTCTTTCCTTCACCCCCTCCCTCTATCCCAACATGATCTCTTTATATCTCTTTACCCTTTCACTTTATCTTCTATCTTACTTTACTTGCTATAAAACATATATCTCTCGTATTAACCCTACACCTGCATTTACTCACCCCATGATAGTACTGACAAGCCCTACTGTATCTTAACAACACCTTATTTGTTTAACTTAACCACCTATTTCATGCGCAAACACAAACTCCTGTTCATCAACCCCTTCCACACAAAACTATGTTCAAACACCTTACTACCATATTTAAACTCCCATCACAATATATCTTCTCCACAATTATTTTACTGTGTGGAGACATACACCCCATCCCTGGTCCCAACACCTTCCCTCATACTGACCCCATCTCTTTACCACCCAATTAACTCTACTCCTAGACCATCAATAAAAGTCTTACTATCTTATCTATGAATATTCATAGTCTTCTTAAAAAAATCACTGAATTGTATGTTTAGATTGCACAATACTGACCTGACATTGTAGTACTTACAGAAATCTGGCTGAAACCACATATCACAGACATTGAAATTCTTTGACCTGGTTACAACATCATCCAGACAGATAGACTACGCAAAAAAAGCTGGCAGTGTTAGCTATACTATACTCCAATCATCTCAACATTACACCACTAACTATATCTTTCCCTAACTTCCCCCTCCAGAACTAACAGTAGTCAATTCCAAACTAAACAAATACAAATGAGTTTGCATCATTGGCATCTACATTCCCCGTGGGAATAATATCCCTATTATATAAAATATACTGTCTTTCATTTCCAATAACATCTCCAATGAAACTATCATCCTAGGAGATGTCAATATCAACTGGTAAACCCTGACCACTGACTACCCTACATCTAGCCTAAGTCTACATGGTTTCACCCAACAAATTTTCACCTACATCCGCTACAACAAATCCTCCAGCACAGGCATCATCCTTGATTGGATCCTTGTATCTAATTCCAGCTTATATCACAAGCCTGAAACATTCCCAGGCAGTATCAGTGACCACCTCCCTGTCCAGTACTAAAACTTTCCTCTCATCCAACTAGACAACACAAATACATAGAAAGCCATAATTTTCCTAACTTCAACACAGAAGAGTTGAATAATATACTTAGCTCTATAAACTGGTCCTTCCTCTGAAGCCAACCACTAAAGGATGCAGTTCTGAACTTCAACTGCATCTTCCTGGATACTCTTATCTCCATATTTCCCCTCAAGAAAAAGAAAATCAAACTTAACCATGCACCATGGCTTTATCTTTTGTACAACATGGACCCAGACTGGAAAAACTGGCTTAAATCCACATCCTCCAATCACCTTCAAACCTACAAACAACTTCATAACCATACAAAAAAACAAGTCAACTTAGACAAAAAGAACTACGTCTAAAACTTCAAACTCTCCAACTAAAAAACACAAAACTTCTGGAATACCATGAATAAAATAGTGAATCCTGGGTCTCCTGGGATACCAAATCTTTCCCAAATCTCTCTGCTTCTGAAACTGCTACCCTATTCAACTCATACTTCATTGATTCCATTAATAAATTAACACAAAACTTCTTCAACCCTAAGCCCACACCACCATCCTCACCCCCTGACAACATACCCACCTTCTCTCTCGAATCAGTTCCTAATTACTAAATAAAATCTCTCCTTACCAAACTTGCTCTCCCTCTGTGAATATTCTCCCTTCAGAATTCCTCAAACTTGCTGCTAACTTAATTGCCTTTCCTATTCCATCCTAATCAACAGATCTCTTCAAAAAGCATTATTCCCTTCTATGTGGAATTAATTTCACATCATTTCACTTCACAAAGGTAGACAATCTATAGAACTCACAAACTTTAGGCCCATTGTTATTCTGTCCGCTCTCTCAAAAATTGTCAAAAAATGCATTCACAAACAACTTATAGAGTACCTCCTAAACAGAAATCTACTCACACTAACCCAGCATGGCTTGTGCCCTAACCACAGCACAACTGCCATTCTGTTTTCCTCTGCATTCACCATCACAAAATTCAGAGAAAACAATAACCAGGTATCCGCCCTTTTTCTGGATCTCTTCAAAGGCTTTCAACTCTGTCTCTCAACCCCTTACTTCTTCAAAAAATCTCTGCTGTTGGCCTGTCTAACTCTATTGGTTCTCTATCTAGCTTTCTAACTATCAACAGTCTGCTAAGTGGCTTTCCTCTTTCTCCAACTTCCTCTCTGTTAATGCTGGTGTACAGCAAGGCTCCATTCATGTTCCTATAATTTTCAGCATCTTCACAAACTGTCTTCATATGTCCTGCTCTCACATTTCCCTTATTCAGTATGCTGATGACTCCACCATCATCTGCTCCTCTGATAATTTCCAATAACTGGAAACTCTTACCCAAAAATTCTTCAACTCAATAGAAAGCTGGCTAAACAAAAACATATTATCCTCACCTTGAACAAAAACTTGTTCTATTCCTCCCAATCTCAACATTTCCCCAAAAAATTGTCCTTTGTCATTACTTCCGTTGACATCACCCCAATAGAAGTAATGGTGCACACTAAACTCTTGGGTGCTATCATCGATGATCAACTTAAATTTGATCTACATGTCCAATATTGCATCAAAAAGACTCATCAAAAACTGGGGATCTGGGGATGTGTTACAGAACAAAAATATTCCTCACCGATGACACTAAACTTGCCCTTGCTAATACTTATCTTCTCCTCACCCTACTTTACGCATCTCCTAGCCTAACCAATCAATACAATCCACCCTTAAAACAAAGCTAGAGCACTGCTACAAAAAAACAAATTCTAGATTTGCTGCTAACCAACTTTATAATTCACACCACTGCATATCTCTAACTATCATCAACTGGCTTGAGCTTCCTCACTAGTTCCTCCTCACACAACTTCTGTGTCATTTCATAATAAATAACCCTACTGCCTGTCCTGCCATTGCTTCTCTCCTCACTTTCTGTACACCCTATCACTCAATCTGTACCTCTGACCAACTCCTGCTAGAAATATACATGCCTAAAGAATCCCTAAGTCATTCCCTTTGTAGCTATACTGTTGTTCTAGCCTGGAAGAGCATACCTCTAACCATCCAATCTATCCCAAACAATCTCAGCTTCAAGAAAGCCTTAAAGGGAAAACACCTTAACACCTGGCTCTGCCTCTGTCATACTACCCACTAACCTCCCACCCACCCACTCACCTCACCTCTCTACCTCCACCTTTCCCTTCCACTCCCTGACTCCCCCTTCTACCCACCTCTCTACCCACTATTCTCACTTTTTTTTCTGCTACACACCTCCCCATACATACTCCTAATCTCCCAGCCCCAGCTAGTCATCCTCCCTCTTCCATGTCCCTCCACTCTTCCCATTTACTCCCATCCTTTTTTCCTCTTTATCCACCACCTACAGCCTTCTTTTCTTCTCAAGTCCTCCTATCTACTTGCACAATAACTCTGCAGATAGATCTGCTCTCCCTAGAAACCTTTCTTTTACTGTAACTTAAAACTAACCTCACAATTCACACTTAACGCTTTCCCTATCTTTCTACTTCACTATTAAATCTTCATTCATACTCAGACCATATGCAACTTCATTATGTTTAATCTGCTTATGCCTGTTATTTATGTAAATTAAAAAACATTATTGTCATTATTTCTATATTTTTATTTTTATTCTTCTTATTGTTTATTATTCTTTCATTGTATTATTATTCTTTCTGTTTTGCTGGAGCTTTTCTCCCCAGGCCTCCACTGAAAAAGGTCTCATGCCCAGTTGGACCTATACCAGTTAAACATAAAAGTAAGATAAAAATAAAATAAAACAAATACAAAATTCTTCAGATATTGTACAGTCAGTATCATAAAGTACTACAGCACTCAAAATATAATTGGAGTAATAATGAAAACTAACAAAAATATGTGCGAACACATAAAGTTACTAAAACATGCTGAAAATTAAACTTTTAACTTTATGGAATTAAACTACTAAATAAATTAAACTATTTATTAAAGCAAATGATTAATAGTTGCTGAGCTTGAAATACAACATAAATGATGTGTGTATCCAGGAAACTCAGTTTGCTTCAGTAATCAAGCTCACTGCATATATTGCACATGGGGAGTGAAAACAGTGTGGCTCAAAATCCCATTTACTTGCTCTATCTGTTCCATACAAAAGTTTAATTTGTAAAGATGTCATCATACTGCATGTTTAAATATTTATGATAGTGGCGTAAATAAAACAAACAAAAAAAAGAAATGTATACAGCTTTGACTCTATGAGGACATGTAGTGAATGAGCCATGTAGAATTTATTTGACCAGAATTTATATATCTTATCAACACTGTTTAGAGCATGGGTGCTAGTAAAGTCATTGTTTTCCTGTTATGGCGAAACACTGTGGAAGGACATTATCTTAACTACTAATTAAAATCCTTGAGTAACAGTTACAGAGTCAAATTAAAATGAAAAACAGGATTAAAATTGTCATCAAAAATCTGTTTGTATGACATTGGCATTTTCTGTCTTTTATAGGTGCACTGATTTATGCAGTTATAATAATTTAATTCAATTGTTATGAGATGTAATTCTTGAAATTATGAAAGTAATTGAGTAAAACTTTTAGCATTTCCTATGTTTTTCTTCATAATAATTAATGCATTTTCATGTATTAGATCTACGAAGAAAAGCAATTTGTGCACGACTATTCTGGCTTAAAATGCGATATTCCATTATTTCAGAAAACCTCATATTTTTCCCATGCCTAATACATTACAGATTCCATAATTTAACAGTACTTTCCCAGGAAAAATGAAAACAAATTATGTCTATTTTTAGGAGTTATTATTGCCTTATGGCCCAGATAATGCCTGAAAAGCGTCCACAGACACTTGCCTCCACCTGATTAACAAATACATGAATAAATTTATTTTCATTTAACTGGCTGTCATTTGGCTATCACTGCAGATAGGTAAATATCTTTGAATATCTGAGGAAGTAATAGCAACTAGATGACCCTATAACTGGGGCTGTAAGGGTTATATTTGCCTTATTCAAGCCTTAATACATTATAATTGTTTGAGGTACTCTAGTTGCAAAACATGAATTCCATTGCTGTGTGTCTGTTCCAGGTAAAAGCTGTTGTGTCTATACCCTTTACACATTATATGACAAATTCAGTAGTTTTTATAAGGTAAAAGGAAGACTCTGTGTACCATTCAGTTCCTTGATGAAAAAATTATTTATTTAAGTTCTTCAAGAAAATGGCCGATGACAGCTGTGTACTATGTTTTTCATATTGATCACACTGCTGCAGTAGCTTCATGTATGGGGTTAGAATACCAAAGCTTAGAAAGTTTGGGAGGAGAAAGAAAGAGGGTTCAGGACCCCCAGAGAATGGTCATAGTAAAGCCTACTCAAAACCTAGAAAACGGTCTGATTTGTAGTGCTTTGAAAAAAATACGTCCACAGGACCATGTTGCTGCATATAGAATATGGCTAGAGTCCACCCTTTTCCAAAAAGCCACTGAAGAAGTTAAGGCTCTAGTAGAATGTGCCTTGACCCTGCCTAGAACTAACTTGTTATTGTGGAAGTAACAAAAGGAAATAGCATGGGACAACCACTTGGTAATTGTCTGCTTTGATACTAGCTGTCCTTCTTTCTTTCCTCCATTAGAAATGAGTAAGTGATCAGAATTTTCTGAAGTTTTTAGTTCTGCCAAGATAGTATATGAGTTGTGTGTGGACATCCAGAGTATAAAGAATCCTTTATCTCTTTCATTTTTTGGATCTGGAAAGAAAACAAGGAGCTGGATAGGTTGTAAGTAAACTTAGATACCTCTTTAGACATAAATGAAAGATTTGTTCTCAAAGAAACTACATCTTTGTGAAAAATGGGATAAGGTTAACCCACCACAACAGCTTGCATCTCAGAAACTCTTCTTGAAGAACTCAGAGTAATAAATAAATCTGTTTTCCATATTAAGAACGCTAAATCAGTCTGTTGAAATTTTTCATATGGAACTATTGTTATTTTTTCCAAAATAAAATTAATATCCAAAGAAGATCCACTTGCTTTCTAGTTTAACAGATATGTAGAACCCCCTTCAAAAATAACTTGACATGAGAGTACATTGAAAGAGGGAGATCTGTGGGCAAGCATGCGGAAACAGCAGACAAATGAACCTGGACAGTGGAATACAAAAAGCCAGAAGATAATAATATAAACAAATATTGTAGAACCAGAGAAAGGTTAGTCTTAAAGGGTCTTGGTTCTTGCTGTGGCACCAACCAGACCAACTTTTCCATTTGCTAATTTAGAATTTCCTAGTAGCAGATTTCTTTGTCTCCTTTAATACTTGGTGCATATCCTCAGAAAATAAGTGCCTAAAAGGTACCACAATTCTATCGTCCAGACAATAAGATGAAGTTGTTTCAAGCTGGAGTAACAAACTCCTGTCTTGTATGAGTAGCTCCAGTCTGTGAGGAAGCTTGTGGCAATTGTCCTTCGCCATTTCCAGAAGTAGAGAGAACTACTGTTGTCTGGACCAGAAAGGTGTCGGTACAATGATCTTTGGAGAGTGCTTCTGAACCTTCAGAATAACCCTGGGTATCAGTGGAAAGAGTAGATATCCTCGGCTGGGGTGCCTTCTGTGCGGAGTCTGCATGTCCTCCCTGTGGTCGCGTGGGTTTCCTCCGGGTGCTCCGGTTTCCTCCCACATCCCAAAGACATGCTGCAGGTGGATTGGACACTCTAAATTGGCCCTAGGTGTGCGTGTGAGTGTGCCTTCTGTGGAAGGTTGGGCGCCGGGCTGGCAACTCGACACCGTAAAACTCCACTGCCATTCAATGTGCGGACAAGTGATCCGCTGTGGCGACCCCTAACCGGGAAAAAGCCAAAAGAAGAAGAAGAAGAAGATCAGTGGAAAGAGTAGATAGGTGTATAGGAACATTCCCATCCAAGGAAATGAAAATGAATGTGTTTTCCAGGCCTCCTTTCAAGGAATTCTGGAGCAGAATTTTGCCAGCTGTTTGTTATAAATGGAGAAAAATAGCTCTATCTGAAGTGTTTACCAGAGCTGGATCAAGTCCTGCAAGAGCCCCTGTTTGAATTTCCATTTGTCTGCCATACAGATTTGCTCTGGCAGTATGTGAAATGCCTGCAGAGTAAGATTATGCTGAAAATATATATCTCAGGCTACCGTGACTAGTCTAAACAGAAAATATGGTGTTTTTCCCCCTTGTTTATATACCACATCTCTATGGTGTTATCTGCAAACACTTGTAGAAGTCTGAAGGACCAAATATAATGGAGACAGTTGAGAGCATTTATTGGAGCTAATATCTCTTGTATTTACATGTTTTTGTCTGTCTTTTTTGTTCCAAAAACCCAGCACTTTTATTCCTGTAGACACATCTCCAAGCAAACTGTGAGGCACCTGTTGTGACTGACTGTGCTGGAGCAGGAAGGTAGATTAATGACCTGGATTTTGAGAAATTTAGTGTCCCCAAAAAAAGTCTTGCTTTTCACATACCCCAAAACCAGAATCTGAAATCTAAGAGGATGTTGATGCTGGGAACATAAAGATTTCATGCACCACTGGATTTTTGTGGAATCTTGTAAAATGCAGCATGAATATCGTAGATGCTATGAGACACAGATTTCTGAGGAATTACCTTTCTGAGATGGTAGATTGAGTGGAAAAACACAGGAGTAGATCTAAATACAGATCTAATGTTTCAGTGGAAAATTGTGTGCTTGAATTGAGTTATCCAGATGACACCTCAGGAAAATAATTGTATGAAAAGGAGTAAGGCAAGACTTGTATGAGTTCTCTTTGAATCCCATCCTGTGTTGTAGGAGATCCACAAGTGTGAGATTCCTGACACTTTGAAAAAGACTATAAAAATAAGTACGTTGTCTAAATAAGGAGAATGCTTTGCAGTCTGCTGTCACAGGAGTTAGACTAGAGTGAATACCAAAGGCCTGGCTACTACCACTCTGTCTTATCCCACTGCACAACAAGCGGCTCTACAAAAATAAGTATGTTGTCTAAATAAGGAGAATGCTTTGCAGTCTGCTGTCACAGGAGTTAGACTAGAGTGAATACCAAAGAGAAATGCAGAGAATCAATAATATGTCCAAAGAGGGAAAACCTTAAGAAACATTTATAATCTGAATCTATAGGAATGTGATAATATGTATTACATTTTAAATCTAATGTTACTAGAAATTTCAAATGGGGAAAAAGAAGAAATAAGTTGTGAAGAGACAACATTTTCAACTTGGCTACTATCATAAAAAGAATCAGAAAGGAAAGAGCAAGAACTGGTCTCTAAGAATATTCTATCTTTGGTACCAGGAACATCCTGGTATAAAAACCTTCTCCTAACTGAGGAGGAGGAAAGACGACTTCTATTCCCCCAAAACACACACACACACACACACACACACACACACACACACACACACACACACACACACACACACACACACACAGCATATTTGGCGTATATTTGTGAAAGAAATGAAATGAACAGTCTGTTCTGGTGTGTGAGGAGGAATCTCCTGACAAAGAGGGAGAGACTCCTGCTACCATCTGTAAACATGATGGCTTACTCTCTGAACCCGTCTGTGTTACCAGAGAGAAATGGAGGTTCATAACTTCTGGAAGGATTAAGGGACTGCGGGGGTGGGGGTGGGGTTGTAAGTCCTTCGTGTAACTAAGACTTATTAGCCACTTGTTCTGATGGTTTCCTTCTTTCTTTTTGGATCATCCTTGCTATTGTCATTTAAATGTTTGCTTAACAGCAGCTTGCTGGGAGTATTTATTTTACTTTTTAAAGAAAGTTGTAGAAGGAGCATTGAATCCCTTGGCAAGCTTGGAGAAGGAGACATGAAACATCTGAGAAATCCCTTGAATAAGCTTCTCTCTCTCTCTCTCTCTCTCTCTCTGTCTCTTCTCTGCAGCAGTGCTGATCCACAAACTAATCCTCTGTCTGAGGGAGAATTTAAATCTATTTTTTGACATCCTAATGAGGGTTTTGAGAATGCAGCAAAGGAAACCACCTCATAAAATTTCCAGTGGCAGCAGATTTGAGAGGGCATCAGCAGAATCATATACACATATCAAACAGTGGGTAGTCACTTGAGACACAGGAGAAACCAAGTTACACAAAGAAGATTCTTCCTCAAAAGAGGAAACAGTTGTCAAACATATTTCTCATATTCTCACAAGAGTCAAGCATGAACTTCAACATATCACAAAAGCCTTCGATACAATACCCCACTCGGGCATTATAGATAAGCTCACCAGCTTAAATATAAACCCCTATGTCACTAGATGGATTGCAAACTGGCTCAAGGACAGAACCCACATGGTTAGAATTGCTGGAGCCATGTCAGACTCCAAACCAGTTACAAGTGGTGTCCCACAAGGCTCAATCCTGGGACCTCTCTTGTTCAGTTTATATTTCTCAGAGGTACAGGCCAACACGGAAGGACTGTGGCTGACCAAGTTCGCAGATGACTGCAAACTGGGTGCCATAATCGACTCTCCAGCCAATACAAGCATCCTCCAAAAGGGCCTCATAGAAACAGACAACTGGTGCCAGAGCCATGGCCTCAAGCTAAATGCCAAAAAGTGTATAGTCATCCCCTTTGGCAAAAACAAAGTGCCCACAAATTACCACATAGGTGGTAATCCATTAAGTACAGAAGAAGTAATTAGGGACCTGGGGACCCAAGTTGATAGCAATCTCTCATTTGACAACCACGTGGCCAAAGTGGTTAGAAAAACATTTTATATAGCCCACCTAATCATGAAGGGATTCACATCTAGATCAGGGGAGGTCATCGTGCCTCTTTACTCATCCCTCATCAGGCCCATAATTGTGTACAATGCCCTTTTGGGATGTACCTTACCAGACACCTGCAGCAACTGGAAAGACCCCAAAAGTACCTCACCAAGAGGATCAAAGGGCTCAAACAGATGCTATATGCTGCCCGGTTAAAGAAACTCCAGCTCTACTCAGTGGCATACCACCTGTTCACAGGCGATCTGTGCCTGACGTATAAAGCCATGTCCAACCCGGAATTAATGGACATGCTGCACCTCAGAAAACCCAAATCCCATCGAGCTACACGCTCGAGAGACTTGAACCTCAGCACTGAAATAAATAGGACATGCTGGAGGGACAGATTCATAACCCAGAGGCTCCCTTCACTCTGGAATAAAATCCCAGTCCAGGTTAGGCAGAGTCCCTCATTGACTCTCTTCAAAAGGAATCTTGATGAGTGGATGGGAGATCATAGGTTTACCCCGGGTATCACTTCTGTGTCACTGTCAGACAGAGGCACAGTATACTAACCTCAAAAAAGGGCATAGCAAAATAAATTTAAAATGGGTGGCGAAAGCCAAACACATTCTGGCTAGGCTTATAAATGCCCTAGGGCAGATAGCCTAGTATGAACCTATGAACCTATGAACTTATATGTATTTGACTGCTGAGAATTCTAAAAACATGTTACAGAAGAATATACTTTTTTTCTCTAAATCTATCAAAAGCCTTCACATCCTTATCAGAAAGAGAGGGATTAGTATTAACTAAATATTTAGCCGCAGCTGGATTCACTAAAGCAATATGTGCTGGATTTGATCTAGGATGTGTGTATAAAAATGTAAACAAATCTGGCACTTTATTATAGTCTATCTGCTTTTTGGGGGCAACAGACTGCCTGTCAGGAATATTTAAGGTTGTGACAAAGCCATCCTCCAAAGCAGCAGAAAAGGAGGAATAAGGACAGATTCTGTAAATTCCAGACGTAACAAGTCATAGTGCTTCCTGGGAGACTGAGAAACATCAATGTTTTCCACTAAAATAACTGATTCAGTTTGGATATAGTTTCAGAGAAAGAGAATTCTTCAAAAGTACTGGCCGAAGCTACACTCCTCAGAATCTGAATCAGAAATCCATGAACACAACACAAAATCTCTGCCTTCAGAATCATTTTGAGGATCAAACTCTTGAATATATTCAGAAAATGAAGAATCCCTTTTTTCTTTTATCACAAATAACCATACACAAATGGCGAGAGGATGCACTAAACCCTAAGTCCAATAAATTACTGTTGTCCAGATTAACATAGGCAGAAAAATATATATGTTTCTGTTTCTTTTTATAAAACATTCTATAGAAAACAATCTACATTTGCTAGCAAAGCCCTCACAAGAGATGGGCACAGCTTTCTGGCTAGTGAGAATGCCATTCTCTGTCCCTTCTCTCAGGACTGACATGGGATGGTCTCCCTTGCCCACCAAGGGCACTCAAACAGCAAGAGGGGACATATCTTACCGCTGGTTCATAGTAGCTTCAGGGAATACAAAGGTGGACCCAAGAAAAAGATAAGTGATCCAAGGAACCAGTTATTTGGTCACAGCAGATTCAAACACCTACAATTCGAGACATTTTAGCCTGCAGTGTTTGAAAAGTATTTAACAATGTTTTGTTTTTTTGTGGTTGTAAGAAGGAAGAACGAAAGAACCAAAAGTTTTTTCCATGGTAAAGTCAATAAAGGCAGCTGATTCTCAGGGAATCCTGTCAGCAATAGTCTGTAAAACAGGAACGTTGGAAAAAGTAGCTCTGTCCACATTAAAGTGCGGTAACTAGCACTTTTTACACTTATTCTTGCCCTCAGAAGTAAAATAATACAACTTTTACCACAGAAAAAATATTGTAAAATGAGTTTGAACAGCTTTTTATTTATTTAATATTTGCTGACTGGGAAAGTCTGATCAGGACAGAGCCTATTTGCAGCGGGGGCCCAGGGAGAAATGCTGCAGATGTATTTCTTTGAAATGTGGGAGGAAACCCGTGTGAATGCATGGAGAACATGCAGACTCTGCTCAGAAGGCACCTCAGCCTAGAATCGAACCAGAGAACCTGTTGTTGTGAGGTGACAATATTAACCACTGCACCACTGCGCCACCACAAAAGTAAAAAAGTAACACTCCCATAAAAAAAAATATTCAATAGTCATGTGACCATCATTAAAAATTCTTTATCCTAGCTTAAAAAATGTAAGTTTTACAGACAACGTATTTTTTTTTTTTTTTTTTTTTGTCATTAAAAGTAAAGTGGAAGTTTTTTGCCTTTGAAAGAAACTTATCTGCCCAGCAATGGAACAGGGTTAAATCACCATTAATCCTCAAAAGCCCACAGAGGTGCACAATTTTCAGCAGCAGGAAATCTCTGAATAGCATGGGGTCCAAACCTGACTTTTACTCAGCTCATCTTGAGCTGACTGATGGTTTGGCCCTGGAGAAGGTGCCCTGAAGCTTCAGAGGCTGGCTAGCCTGTTATATCCTTAGCAGGATATAACCCATGTACCTTAGGTTACTGCAGCAGTGATCCTCATGAAGAACATCAGTTAGCTGAGGAAATCCCTCTTGTAGTAATTATTTTTTCAAGGAAACTGGAACGTCTTTTTGTTCCCTCTGAAAATATTGTTTCATCCAAGATAGTTTTAAAAAAGAAAAATTCTTCCAAGGGAAAGTCTGAAGAAGTATTTTCTGCAGGCTCAGAATATGAGGAGGAATAACTGAATTTGTTCCCTCAGATTTTATTCCATCATAATCAAAGTAGAAATCTTCAGAAACTGAAGATTTTTTTTTTCTCCTACCAAAAGATCCAGAATTTGAAGGAAAAATTGAACAACACTAAGCTTTAAACTAAGCCCAACAAATCTTTCCTCTCTGGAGAGACAGATACAGGAGAAAAACATTCAACGTTCTGCTTTTTGACAAGAATATCCATAGAAGCAGGCCGACTCATGTCAGGGACAACACTCCAGGGAACAGGCATCTTAGTCCAGCCAGACAGAGGATAGACATTCTCTGATCCTTCCTCTAAGACTGACAAGAGTGGTCCTCCCATGCCCCAAGAGGGCAGTCCCACAGCTGCAGAGGATGTGTCTAACCCAGAGTCCACGGTGGCTGAAGGGACAGCACCAGAGGAATCCAAGGAAGCAGATGAATAGTCAGAGGAACCTGAAATGGCCATTAAAGGGTCACTCATCTGTGGCTGAGGCAAGGAATCAGCCTGCAGAAGTAGTAAAGACTTTCTAGAAATGTTCTTCTTTTTATGATCAGAGGCAGAAATAACCGAGGAACCAGTGTGCTGATCTATGGTTAAGCTGAGAAAATGTCTGAAACCTGTGTAGCAATGTCAGCAACAGTCAGTAAAAGTTATAAAAAAAGTATCAAGAAAGTAGTTCCAGACACTGTAAGTAATTTCTATAATTATTATCAATATGATTTAGAGGAAACTCATAAAAAACAAATGTTTACACTAAAAGTAAGATAAAGAATCATATTTATTCAACTAACAGAAACATTACATGACCATCCAAAAACATTAAATCACATAAAAAAATTCTTTAAAATAAAGTTCTGTTTTAATCATGAAATTAAATGTGGAGATTTCTCCCCAAAGGAAACTTATCTGCCCAGCTATGGAAAGGATTAGCTGACCATCGATCTTTGAAAGCCCACAAGACAAGCACTCTTCAGTGGCAAAAAACCTCTGAAGGGCTTGACGCTCAGACCAGTGATTTTCTGTTTGCTTAGCTCAAGCTGCTAACAGTCTGTGTGCATGGAAGTTGTCCTTAAGTGTTGCAAGATGGTCAGCTTTTACATCGTAAGCAGGATATAACCCATATAAGCTAGGATTACTGTAGCAGTGATCTAATGATGGACATGTCCTGATACTATCTTCTAAGTACTTACTGCTGTCCTAAGCACATGCCAGTGATGCAAATAATGAATAGTTTTATGAACTGCATATACCATACCAAATGTGCCCTACTGTGCTAGCCAATGTTGCAGATCACATGCTCCATAGCTCTCTTGCACCCCCATCTCTTCCAACGTGCTTTTGACATTACAGAGGGCCATGAGGAAATTGCCAATGATACAGAAAACCTTAGCTTGTTGCATCTCATTCTGTACCATTTGTAGTAATTAAAAAATAATAATAAACGTTAGGATGCCATGCCAAAAGCTCTATAGTCGTGAAAGAAACAGGTAATGTCCATAACTATTTACTTTAACTAGTAATGTGACATAATCATTTTACATATAACTGCAATTCTGGATAACTCTATTAGTGTATTAATTGCCTCAAGCTGAGAATTTTTTTGAAGTGAGTCATTCAAATGCAGTACACATAAATTATATAAATATATCATCTTTAATATTCTTCATAGACCCAACTTCTGTAGTATTTCATGTGCCTTGTAGACTTCTTTCAGTTAAATTATATGTGCTAGAATAGCCATTGTACTCACATCTCACAGTCTTAAACTTAAGCATTAAACTGCACACTGTTTTTTCCCAAATAGGAAAAGTATGAAGAAAAACAGAAAGACTAAGAAAGGTATCAATTTTATGCTACCACATACATATATAGTATGACACCTGCTTTGTTGCTTTGCTATTTTGTTTAATTAAAAAAATATATTGTTGAGAGAAGCATTTACTGGAGGCATCATGATTCTTGACTTTGTCTGAATTCCTCCTCTTCACCATATTTTTTTCCTGGCTTAAGTCTTGAGAAGCAGTAGATGAAATTTATTGCTCTACAATCAGCTTGATTTAAAAAAATCACTTCTGGTCACAGTAATTTCCAAACCTGAAATGATTCAGAACTCTGAATGTATACTTCTTGCTGGTTTGGTGTCTTCCAGTGTTAATTTTTTGCGGGGGATCCCTGCATCATCTTATGGCCTTCTTACCCAGTGCCCCACATCCACACCAGTTTACCAGCTACTCCTGATACTTGGAATTTTCTTCACTTTATCCATGGGGATGGGTGTTGTGGAACCTAAAGGCATCTTGAGTCTTGCCCATCACCATTCTGTTGGGTTTTTTTTCCAGTATGCCCTACCCATCAGTCCCCTTTCCCAATGCAGTAATGTGGGGAGGCTTGTGGGGTGGTCATGCAATGGCAGTGTACAGTGTATTGCCCCATCTCCATGGCAGCTCTAGCATGCTTACCACTCTAACCACTCCTTGAACTAATCCTCCTCAATGCAGCTTCCCCAACCTGCACCAGGGATCACCATATGACATGTCCACAAATGCTACCACCCTCACTCCCCCTCCCGGAATGGGAATGCCCATCTCTCTTCTCTCACTCTATTAGTTGCCTCAGCTGCTAGTAGAGCCTGGTTCAGCTGGGTTTTAGTCAAGGCCTTATCCCTGTATGCCCCCCAGAATGGCTGTCTTGCAATGTGAATTACCTTATGAACTGGCAATGTGTGTTTGAAAACTATAGTATACACTGCACCAACACTCATACAGACAGATTAAATACCAGGATTTGCTACTGTCAGCACTCTTCATTTAAATTCACAGACCTAACTGCTGAACTGACAGTACAACAGTTAGCAACATGGTGCTATGTGCGACACCATCAGCCCAGAAGCTGATTAGAAACCTGCATGCCTCTTAATCTTTTAGTGCAAGAAATCTGGGCAAAGGCACAAATAATGGTGAGATGAAGGTCCAAAAATAGGGACTGATTTTAAATATTGCTGCTGTAAGCTTAGAAACTTGCTACAGTAACAGATTTTGCATAGGTATGCTTTTTATAAATTATATGAAGTCCAAAACTCAAATGCCTATCATTATTTACTGATTTCAATCCTCAACAATTTGTCAAAAAAGACAAATTTTATGAGGAGCAGACTAAATTTATGAGGTAAAAATCTGGACATTCGGCAAAAATCTTGTTGGTTAATAGGTATAGAAACATGTCTGTCATTGCTGACTCTCATACCATCAGCCAATTAGTGCTGCAATTATGTTGGCATATTTGTGCTTCCATAAGACCCACCCCTGACCTCAGCTGTCAACTAGCTGGCTGTAAAAGTTTGTTTATCACCCCTGAACAACCGGCAACTAGTCTAATGACAGTGTGTGGCTGATTAGATGCACAGTCACAGGATGACTTATCAATAGCTAAGTGCAGTGCAGAAACCTGACTGGGCTGTGTATGAACTAAGTTCTGGACTGCAGGTAGTACTGATAAGCACACAACAGTAACTCAGTAATAGCTCAGACTGCATTGCAAACGGGGATGTAGAACCATTACCGATTTACTAATTTAGTAAAATAGGAAGGGACTAGAATGGCCACAGCAAGCATCACTGATTTTTTTATTTTCATTTTTTGTCTTTGTTCTGTTGCCTCCCCTTATTTGAGATGCTTATGTACTAATACATACAGCATACATCTTCCGATATCCATGACTCAGTATGTTTGTAAGGGTAGAAGGGGATTGCTTGCTGCGAGTCTAAAGTAAATGTTTGGAAGTAGGCAGGATTTCTGCTAAAGGACCAGAAAAGATGCAAGTCCCTTATACCCTATTGCAGCACACTAGTGATACTGAAAGACAGTAATATCAGAATCATAAACCTTCCATCCTGCTGCTTCAAGCATACATCAAGAAGCTGTGAAGGTTTAATGACAGTTTTTTAATGAATAAGGGCACTGCATGGCGGACAAAAAAATGAAAGAAATTGCAAATCATGTTATAATATATTTAACCAGACTCCAGGCAATGGCTGGGGTGGGTAAATTGCATGTGCTATAAAAAGAATTTACATGATTTCAGTATCAAAAAATACACTACACATTTTTAGACAACCACTGCAGTAAACAGTTATGTTGACATGTCCACAGTGTGTCCTGATTGTAAGTAGAAAGTTAAACTGTGCATAGTTTAAAGTGTTCTTATAATCTGTATAGTATTGGTCAGACCAACCAAGAGGTTCAGGTCAGAATTCAAGACCACACAGAGGATATTAGAATGCAGTATCCCTTGTCCTGGTAGAACCCATTTTTAAGACAGTATATAATCAAGGCTATGAAACATTAACATAGTTAGTATGTATATATAATTCATATATGTAATTAAATGTTTCTGATACTTCTCTGAAAAAGGAAACATAGTTTACTTTTATCTATGACACACCAACCTAATGTTCTCAGCAGTGAACTGAATATGAAGTATCTACTGTGAAAGTACATTACTCTTTCATGTAAGGTTAATTGGCCTTTTTCATAGAATTACTTACTGACTGAAACATCTCTTTGTATGGATTGCCTCCTTTAGAATACAGGTGTTAAAATGCTCTTAGTTTGTTACTTGTTCTTAATCCTGAGTAGGCATTAGCTGAAGTGTTTGTTTTTAGTGAAGAAGTAAAGTTTTAGTTTTACCGCACCTGGGTATCAAAAAATGTGCTTAATATGTATTGTACTTTATATTGGAAACCTTTTGGATAATTTGTACTTTAAAGTTTTCTCTGAGCACTGGATGTTATTAGAATGTGCACCATAGGGTGATAATGCATTCTTCAGGGCACTCTAAGGAAATTTTGCCCTTTAGTGAAGAGTCACAAAATGTATCACTGTGTTTCTTTTTGTTCATACTGTAAATCAAAAGAAACAAGAATAAATGCCACACACACTCAGTCAACAGCATATTATGTGTTGTGACATAACCCATAATTATTTTTATTATTCTGTTTATTCATTGAGATTGTGTTATCCTTGTAATCTTGTTGCACTTAAATTATACTTTCCTGATGATTTCCTGAGATTTATTGTTGCATCCAGGAAATGTGGATCAATGCAGATCAAAAAGACATTTATAAATTAAGACTTGGAAAGATATATTCCATATGGTAAAAGTGTAAGCATACAAATGAACATATGACTGAGCTAGTAAAAAGGGCTTTTGTGAATTTAAGTCCATCTGCTTATGCAGCCAGTCAGACAGATCTTTCAGTTTTCCCACCCTATCTCCCCTATCTTTCATTTATCACACACATGTTCTACCCCTTAGAAATGGTATCCAATGGGCACACCATTACCTTAATAAGAATTGTTCTCTATAACAAATATTTGAAACGTGTCTGGTGATTGGTTTGTCACGCCCTCTCCTCCCTGCTGCACTCTTACTCTTGATTTCCATTAGTGCATCTCCCTGCCAGGATTCTACAGATATCGACCCTCATACCTTTTATTCCTTGCTCCTGCAGTCATTTTATCGTCAGCTGCACCGCACCCTTTTGACTTACTTTGTGACCATTATCCATATGCTCAACATAGAATGATATTCCTCTTCTTTCACTTTTTCCGATATTCTACTCCTAAAATGCAGCTCCACCTTGTCTTTTTGCATATATGAAACTGTATTTTATGTTAAATCAGAGCTGTCATTTTCCTAATTACTGCAGTGATCTGACGTGAGCTTTGTGATGCACGGCTTGACACTCCTGTATATCGCTACCAAAAGTACCTACATATCGGCTTTGCATATGCTTCAGTCTACTATAGAAAATGAAATATGACTATTTCTCCACAATGTGGCACCCATTATCAACTCCTGTATCATCTGAGCTTTAAGCTGCATTGCAGGGTGAAACTATCCCTCCCTTAAATATCACTCTTTTAACATTCCACTCATCCAGAGCATCACTGAGCTCACCAGCTTATTATTATTCTATTCCCTGCTGACCTCAGGTCACAAGCTGCTATCTAATTGTTCACTGTGACCCAATTTTTTCATCTTGGTGGCAATACCTAAGTACTGAGAATCCTAGGCCTTCCTTCATACTATGGGTTGAGGGGTTGTATATTACTTTGCCATCCTATTCTTCCCCTCCCACTCTAAAATCATGACTGCTGAATGGTTCCTTCACCCAATAAAATGACTTGTGTAGTTACTTAATTGTTGTGGGAGTTATGGTCAGCACACCAATTTCTAATAGTTTTACTGAGTGTGTCAATGATGCATTACATAAACCCACATCCTGTTCGTCTAGGATAATGCACTGGAGATTCGCCATTTATGTCTCTTTGCAACTGAGATTACCATATCCTATCCCTGCGCTGCTAACTGAACCCTGTTATTTAGAGGTAACAAGTTGTCATCTTGTTGTTCTAGTTTTATATCACTCCTTTCCCTTCCCAGTTTTTCCATGAACCTTTGTATAGAGTAGACTGTTTTGATTTCATTAGAAATGCACTTGCATATGTGCAGTCATGGTAACAAAGTTATGCATATGTAGTCACGCACTATAAAACACAAAAATGTCTTTCTTTCTTTCCTTCCTTCCTTCTTTTTTCTCATTCTTTTTCTCTTTTGAATTGCTTATCAAGTAGGTGAACTGGTCTAGAATAGTTGATATCCAGTTATGTCCCACAAAAAAATAAATAAATATAATAAAATGTGAAATCAAATGACAGATAATGTGTAAACTGCTTAGGCCAAACAAAGATGGCAGGGAAATCACAGAGCACTAAGAAAGAAACATACATGCTAAATAAGCACTTTGCTTCTGTCTTCACAGGCAAAAGCAACGGGTGTCATGTTGGGTGGGAGACAGAGAATAATGGAGAGAACAGTGACCGGACACAGGACAGAGATAAAGGATTTGGTTTTGAAAGTACATTCCTGGCCTGTTTCCTCAGGCTCTTATGGAAAAGAGTTGACACTAAGCATAATGGCATTCATTCTGATGGGGTCTGGTATTAATTCATGGCTTGGTAAGTTCTAATTGAGATTTTGTGGCTAAGCTACAAATGGTCCATCAGATCAACAGTCTAGTATTAACCTATGAATTTATAAATGTATAAGGAAATGGCTGCTTTTAGGCAGGATATAGTTCAAGGACAAGATGGTCTACCTCCTACAGTTCTTAAACATCTGGTCAGTGTATTGCAGACTCCCTGAAGATGACTAGTTAGTATGGAAGTATCTGTGGACTGGAAGAGAGCAGCTTGGGTAAATCAGTACATCGACAGGAGAGGAAAAATCCAGGGAACTACAAGCCTTATAGCATAACATTAGTGGCAGAGAAAGTCATTGAGAGAATCCTAAATGTAAGGCTGGTAGCACATCTAGAGGACAGAAATCTCTAAAATAGCAGCTGACATGAGTTCAGAGCCAAAATAAGTTGTTGGTGAAACCTGTCCCAGTTTTATGGCCATTTACTAGTGATATTGACATGGAGTTCCAGTAGACATGTTCTACCTGGATGTTAGCAAAACAGCAGTTATGTACTTACCATCGCACTGAATCCTTGTCATCCGAGTCTGACTGACATGACAGTTGGGTACTGAGATGCTCCTCTGAACTGATACAGCCTTTGCTAGGGCTCCAGTGCCTTGAGCTCCTGCAGACTTTACCATCATTCCCTGCGAGCCTCTCATTCCTTGAGCTCCTGCAAACTTTATCATCATTCCCTGTGAGCCTCCCATTCCTTGTCCTGCAAACTTTACCATCATTCCTTGCGAGCCTCCCATTCCTTGAGCTCCTGCAAACTTTACCATCATTCCCTGCGAACCTCCCATTCCTTGTCCTGCAAACTTTACCATCATTCCCTGTGAGCCTCCCATTCTTTGAGCTCCTGCAAACTTTACCATCATTCCCTGTGAGCCTCCCATTCCTTGTCCTGCAAACTTTACCATCATTCCCTGCGAGCCTCCCATTCCTTGAGCTCCTGCAAACTTTACCATCATTCCCTGCGGGCCTCCCATTCAGATCAAGTTTTCTACCCAAAGACAACACTAAGAAAGAAAGCTGTAATATTCCACAGAAGAATGAAGAGTGATGATTTGGTAGGGGATGGAGGGAGAGCTGTATCGGACAGACATGAATGAAAAGGATCCAATGTTATGATAAGTACATAGGTTAGGTGTCCTATTTCTTCAGTCCATCTGATCTGGGACATGTATAAAGGGTCAAGACTGCATGGGATCTAAAAAGGACTGAAATGTCTCCAGTTTTAAGCCTTTGTTTAAACAGCATCTCACCTATATGGTTATAGTCTATGTGAAATAAAATTGGTGGAGTTACCTTTGTTGGTTGAACACCTAGAATTAATGTATTGTGTAAATAATTGTGAATTTAACAGTGAGTACTTAAAACTTGAGTAAGGTAGGAAATGCAAAGTTCTAAATCTGTTTTGCTTATAGCAGGAAGAGAAAGCTAAAGAAAAAGGGAACTTGTAAGAGGTTTGAATAAGCAGTGGAAAGACTTAAGCTGAAGCAGACTTTGGTCTGAGAGTAACTACAAACCTAAACATCCAGGCAAGAGAAAGATAGAGCAAAGATATCACATTAATGAATTAAAGCCAATGAAAGAAGCAAAAAGTTCTGTGGTTTGCTTGCATACTGAAATGCATACAGGTGGAACCAGAGATCCTTATCCTGAAGTGCAACTCAAAAAATCCTCATCAAAAGTAACAAAAGAAGGAAACAAACAAAAAAATTAATTCAGAAAAAAGGAGTATAGTTAGAAATGCTTGAGAAAACTAAACAGATAGAACATAACACAAAGAAAGCTTCTGGAATGCAACTTAAAATGATAATTTACTGACTACCAGAGGCACAGAAACAATAAGTAAAAGCTCAAAAAATTTTCAAATTACTCAAGTTTGTGAGTGTGGCTGTCATTTTGGGACTTTTATTCCTGTTAGGAGGGTAAAACTTCAATATTTGAAGGTGTACATAGACTTGTGTGTTACTATTAAGTTAATAGGTTTTAGGGGGCATTGGGCTGTGTTTATTTTTTTGTTTGAGAACTTTCATTAAAACAAAAAGTTTTATAAGATATGACATAGGGTCAAATGGCTATGACAAGAAACAACTGCATAAAAGTTCAACCTGCTAAACAGTGTATGCATGTAACACAAAAGCTGGAACTAAACATTTAACAAACAAGGTGTTATACATAAAAGGCATGAATAATAACTTTTTAATACAACAATGCTTTCTTTAATGTCTTTAAATGTAAATGGTCTCACAGATAAATACAAACAAGAAAGCGTGGTGAACAATATTAAAACATGTAGAGTGCAAATACTATATTACAGGAGACACACTTAAAATGAATGTGTGAATTTAATAAAGAAAGGTTTTCAGGGTGGTTATTCAACAGAATACCTGGGACAAAGGAAAACAGGAGTACTTATATTAATTACAAGAGGAGCTCCAATAGTGATAGAAGAAGATAAAAAATATAATAATGGCAGATTTGTAGTGCTAAGTGGCTACTGGCAAGGGAGATGATTACATTGGCATGTATTTACATTCCACCTAAAACTGCTATAATGGAGCTCAGGAAAATTCTGGGATAAATAATTAGTTTTCAGCAAGCAATATTACTTATAGGTGGGGACTGGAATTTGATTTTCAGCAGTGAAGATGTGTCGAGGGAGGGCAGAAGGGAAATATAACAAAGGAAGGTAGATTTTTTGAAAAACATTTATGGAAATATTTGGCATAGAAGGTGTGAATTCAGTAATAGGAGTTCAGAGTGAATTTACATATTATTCCCCAAGATATAAAAACCGGGCTAGACTAGACAGAATTTACATTTCACAGGAACATGTGCATTTAATTGAAGGTCTTAATACTCACCCAATAACTATTTCAGATCATGTGCCAATAATAGCAAAACAAAAGCAGAGGGTAATTAAATCTATATGCTGTAAAGAGAGTTATTTAAGGAATGGGTTATGGAGATTATTCAAGAGCTGTTAGAAAGGATAGAAATTTCTTCTGAAAATATAGCTAGGTAGTGGGATAAAATTAAGGTGGAGTTTAAATCTATGGTGGAAATAAAGGAAAGGGAGCTATGGTTAAGAAGTAGTACAAATTATTTAGAGGGACTGACAAATGTTAAGGTATTGCAGAATAAGGGGAATCTCACAGAACAAGAAGTGGATTAACTGCAGAATGCTAGGCAGAAAATAAGGGATTACCCACAATATGCATGAGCTTAGAAAGATTGCTGTTAAGCTTCTGTTTTTTGATAATAACACTAGAGCACAAAAACTACATTGGTAGTACTACAGTGGAAGCTGTAATACCTAAAGAAGGTAAGGATTCATTAGATCCAGCTTCATACAGGCCCATTATCAATACTAAACCATGATTATAAAGTGTTCATGTCTATGATGGTTAAAGGAATAGCAAAAGTAATGCCAAAACTGATAGATATGGATCAGTGTGGTTTTGTGGGGGGAGGTAAACATTTGACAACATTAACAGAACATTGATGATCCAGAGGGAAGCAGAATGTAAGAAAATACCATTGTTGTTGGTGGATATTGATGCAGAGAATGCATTTGACAGAGTAAGCTGGGAGTTTACAAGCACAGCAATGGAAGCATTTGCATTTCCTGAAAAAATTATATGGTTGATTAAGAGGATATATGAGGGATTGGAGGCAAAAATTAAAGTGAGTGGGGTCTTCTCTGATAATTTCTGCTTGAGCAGGGGAACTAGGCAGGGGTGTCCTCTTTCCCCTTTATTACTTACATTATTTTTAGAACCATTAGCAAAGAAAATAAAGGACTCAGAAATTCAAGGGTATAATTGGTATGGCAGTTAAGAAAATCTGTCTTTATTTGCAGATGATATTACTTTATACTTGACAAAACCAGAAAAAGACATTACAGTGTTGTGGAACATTTTGAGACAGCTTCGGATCCTTTTGGGATTCAAAATGAATGAAGCTAAAACAAAGGCAATAGTGGTAAATTATGTACCCACACATAAACTGGTTGAGAAATATCCATATTTATGGGGACATGATAAAATGAAGTATTTAGGAGAATGGATTAAAAATTATTCTAGTGTGGCAGCTAAGGATATGTGGGAAGAAACTAAACAAAAGATAATACAAAAACTGAGAAAATGGAAGCTTTGTTATATGGATATGGAAAGTAAGATACAAGCAGTTAAATGTTTGTAGTCCCTTTATTTTTATACACAGGTCAGGCATATTTTTATCAAACAGAGGAAACATTGTGGATAGCAATTAATAAAGAGCTGAAGGACTTTATCTGGGAGGGGAAGACAGCAAGAGTCAAGTGGGATAAACTGATTCTTCCAGTAGAACATGGCAGATTTGGATTACCCAGTTTGCATCGGGTATTTCAGAGCTACACAGTTGAGACTCCTTTACATAGCACAAACAGAAAACTATAACTCAAAGTGGAAAGGAATGATGATGAAATGAGGGAAGCTCAAGAAAAAAGGAGAGACTGGGATTTTGGATGCAGGCCTTTATAGAGAGTAACAATAATCATATGGCATATTATATCCATAAGGTAGCAGAAAGGATTCTAAGAACTAAACCAGAATGGGAGTGGAGAAAGGAGATTCTGCCATTAGGGATGACTGCAATTAGGGATACAGACTATAAGCAAGAGGGGGCTGGAATTCTCTGAAGAAAACTGGCAAAGGAACCAAGGCATTGGGAGCAAATAACTAGAGAGGGAAAGATGATAGAATGGGAAGATGCCAAGAGTTTATTTGGAACTCAGGTTAGGGAATGCTTTCCCTATCAGGGACTGATATCAGAGAATAGGCAAAGAGAAAGAAACAGGGGGGTCCTAAATGAAAGGACAGCATTGGTAGAGTTTTATAATAGAAATTAGAATAGAAGCTGCCATTAAAAAAGGAATAATTAGCAGAGCATATAAAATATTGCATGGTGACTATAAGAATCAATCAGAGGAGGTTAGAAAGGACTGGAAAGAGAGATTGGAAAAAAGCAATTCACAAAAAAATGGGAGGATATATGTATTTCTCCCAAATATGCAACAAAATGTAGAAGATTTAGGATTTTTGCCAGGAAATGTTTACATAAATATTTTATACCACTAGTAGACTGCGTTGAAATTTTCCTCAGGTAGACAGCAACTATTGGAATAATGGGGAAGGAAGAGGTACTTGAACATATTTTCTGGGAATGTGATGGGTTGGTGGACTTTAAGGATTCCCTGCGGGATGCACTGTCAGAGATGCTGGGTGGGCAAATTGGCCTGACAATGGAGATGATTTTCCTGAGCTATGATGCAGAATTAGAATTGCATAGACATGGTAAAGCCTTGCTGTGTGTAATAGTGCTGGCTGCCAAAAAAACAATTACTAGAAAATGGAAATCAAAATCTAAACTAACTATACTGGAACTAGTGAATATAGTAACAGAGATAAACAACTGCAATTGAGATTTTTCGAAAAGTGTAGGAGCACACTACATAGGAAAAATGGGAATTGTGGTAATAATACATACAAGGGAGGAATGAGGTCTAAAAGGTTGCAGGACTTAAATGAGTTATGTAATGTCTGAGTGAGATAGATTGGGTAGATTATAAGTGATGTATAATGGTTGTGAGTGGGAGTGTGTCAGTATGGTTTTTGATGTAAAATGCTTGCAAGTAGGATTGTATTGGTGTGATTCATTTTCTTTTATGTAAATGTATGCTGCCTATGTAGTAAGTGAGGTTTAGTAAAGATTTCTCTTAATAAGGCAGGAATTGAATAATGTATGTAATGTTGCTTAGGTTATATGATATATAGCAATATATGTGAAGTATAATGTTTGTTATGTTAATATAGTTTGATTACTTTTATATGAATGCAAATTTGCTTATGTCATAAGTGATAATTCGATAAAGGTGTTTAAAAAATGCTCAAATTAGGACTAAGAGAAGAATCACCAAATGAATGCAACACGCCTGTAGTGCTAGTCCCTACACCTGATGGAAGTATCAGATTATCTGCTAACTTTAGAAAACTGAATAACATTTCAGTATTTGATATCTACCCCATGCCCAGAACTGACAAGGTGATAAAGAACCTTGGGAAAGCAAGGTACATTCCAACATTAGTTTTAATAAAAGGGCACCGCCAGTTACCATCTCCCCATCTGCTAAAAAAAAAATAGCATTTCTAAGCCCTGAATGTTTATCTCATTTCAGAGGGTTATCATTTTGCCTAAAAGGTGCTCCAGACACCTTTCTCATGTAGAATACTGAAGTCATATTCCCAATACGCTGCTGCATGCCTACATGATGTGGTCATCTCTTCAAAAGACAGAGTACATACCTTACAGAAAGTGCACAATGTGCTTGGATCTGTACGACATGAAGGCTTGACTGAAAAATAGTAAAAAGAGTAAACGGAGCACGATGCAAGTTAAATATTTGGGGTTCCTTAGAGGAAGTGGGGTGATAAAACCATAACTAGAAAAAATAGAACTTATAAAAAATTAGCCTACAATCTCCACTAAAAGGCAGGCAAAAGCTTTTCCCAGACTAGCTGGATACCACAGAAACATTGTTCCCAATTTTGTAACCATTTCACATTGTTTGGCAGTCCCTCTAAATAGTAAATGGTCCTGTCAAAGTACTGTTAAGACAGACAGATCATTTAATGAACTCAAAAGATTTTATATTCTTAATATATGTTAGTAATACTAGATTTTAATAATGAATTGACTTTGCATAAAGATGCATTTGAAGTCCATTTAGGGGCTGTATTATCACAGGATATTCAAGAGGAGGAACACCTTGTTCGCTACATTACTCAGACGTTAAGTAACATTTAGAAAAAAAATATTTAGCATCACAAGGAGAAAGCCTGGTTGCAAAGAAACCATTTTATTCAGTAAAATACTACCTGTTAGGCAGATCCTTTAACGTAGTGATAGATCATGCTCATCGTCATGTCTGACTAGACAGAAGGATGGGTGGGCACTATCATTCCAATCCCTGTAGTGTACTGTCAGCCAAAGACCCTGACCTGCTAATATGAATGTTAATGAGGTGTGCAGTCCATACTAGCTGTCAGCTTATTGATACAATCTAACATTCTTTCATCTCTGCTTTCTACCTATATATTATCTAGTACTGTTATTACTGTATGCTTATGCACACATGTCTCTTGTCTGCCTGCTACATAACATTTCACTTAGTTACATAATTTGTTTTTATCTCTCTCTCTCTCCTTTGCATATTCCAGCTTGTGATCCAGCCCATCCTGCTCTACCCTACTGAATTTTGCTCCCTACTCGAAGGCCACAATAAAGAAACCTCAACCAAGGACATTCTTAATAAAGTATTAAACTCCCTTCGTTTCCCAGCAAGGAATTTGTCTTGGAAGTATGTGTTATTCCTAACCTTGTAATACTTTCAGGTAGTAGATACCTACTGGTAGGTCGCAGTGTGCCTCCCTGCCAGGTTAGCCTGCAGCCAATACTCCCCTATCCACCCCTTTGGTGTCCTGTGAACAACCCTCCCCTCCCTATCTATTTCTATACTTTTACTGTCTCACTTTCAGCTGCCTCCCTCTTACTGGATATTACGACTGTGTTGCTTCTAGCTAACTGCCCACCAGCTGGCACTCCACAATCTTCCTACTGTCCCTGATACTCCTGCCACTCTCCTCCTCATCTCACCTACCTTGCTCCATTGCTCCTCTTCTGCTACCCTCTCCCCTACTATCTCTCATTGGACTGCCTATCCACATTTTGTCTTCCACTTAGCTAACACCCATCTCAATCCTTCTCATAACCTACTATCCTCTCCTACTGTAATCCCTCCATATCCATACGCACAACTGTACTTCTCTGACTATCTCTCAACCTACTACACATCTTAGCAAGCTTACCTTCTGCTCTCTCTCTTTACTGATTGTTTATTCACCACTCTTTCTCCTTCTCTGCAGAATTCCTACAGGTGGGTGCCAAAGCCTTAGCCTACCCTATTTCCATCCTGATTAATAGATCTATAAAGGAAGGAATCTTCCCCTCTATCTGGAAAATATCTCATATCATCCCACTACATAAAGGTGGAAACTCTAATGATTTCTCTAACTTTCGTCCAATAGCTCTCCTCTCACCAATCGCAAAAATCATGGAAAAATGTATTCACAAACAAATACTAAATCACCTTCTCAACAACAACCTACTTTCTAACTGTCAGCATGGTTTCAGACCCTCACACAGTACCACTACTGCTTTACTCTCCTTCACTAACTCCATTAACATTAACCGTAACAAAAACTATCTATCATCCTCGGTCTTCATCGACCTATCCAAAGCTTTTGATATGGTGAATCATAAACTTTTACTACATATCCTAAAATCTCTGGCTCTTGATCATCTTGCCTTGTCCTGGTTTGCATCTTACCTAGAAAATCGTCAGCAGGCAGTACTTTGGAAAAATTCACTTTCTAATCTTCTACCTATCTTCTTAGGCATACCTCAAGGCTCTATCCTAGGCCCTTTGCTATTTTCAATCTTTATTAATGACCTTCAATCTGCTATCCCATATACTACCTGTATACAATATGCAGACGACTCAACTATAATCTGTACTGCTAACTGTCAAACAGAACTCCAGTCACTTACTCAAAAAGCTTTTAACGCTGTAGAACAATGGTTCTCTTACCGCTGTCTACTCCTTAACCCCAAGAAAACCAAACTATTACTTTTTTCACCTACTCGTAAATCTACTCCACCTTACTTTACTCTTACGTCCACTGACGGAACACTCATCTCTCCTGACTTGACCACAAAACTATTAGGAATAACTATTGATAATAACCTCAACTTCGACTCTCACATCAATAACACCATAAAATTAGTTAATAAAAAATAGGATCCCTTTACAGAATCAAACCTTTCCTAACACCTACAGCAAGGTCCACCATTGCTAGATCTCACCTAATCTCCACTCTTCTCTATGCTTCCCCCATTTACACTAATCTTTCCAAAAACAACATGAAGAAGCTAGAAACATCCTATCATAACATAGCTCGATTCGCTGTTGAATCTCCTTTTCGAACTCATCACTGCTTGAACCTAAAAGAACTAGGCTGGATTGAACTTCCTAACCAACTTGTACTTCAACAGATCTTAATTGCTTATAAGATTCTATATCAGCCAAGCAACACACCAATACTTTCTAGCCTTATTTCTCCGTACAACAACCTGAAACAACTACGTTCTTCTAATAAACTTCTGATTAATATTACCAAACCTAACAATAATGCAGGTGACAGTTTATTCTCCAACTCTGTTGGAAAAACATGGAATAAACTACCCTCTGATATCACTTCTTTAACCTCTTTCCAACTTTTCAAATATCAACTAAAAATTTATCTCAATAAACACTGGCTTTGCTCCTGCACTAATCCGGACTAATGCTAAATCTTTTCTCTACCATTACCCTTGTTAACTTAAAAAAAAAAAAAAAAAAAAAAAGATATTTTATTTTTTATCTTTTTTATATTATCTGTTTAACTTGCTATGATGTCATGTAACCTTTTATGCCAATTTATTTTCTATCTTTTTATATTATCTGTTTCACTTGCTATGTTTCTCATGTAACCATTTATGCCTTTTTGTGAAAGTGTACAACTAATGGAGCTTTTCTCCCCGGGCCTCTACTGAAAACGGACATATATCCAGTTGGACTAGCCCGGTCAACAAATGTAAAATAAAATAAAATAAATAAATAAATATGAGTTCATAACTGATGGTTTTGGTTTGTGAGATACTGGTCACGCCTTGTGTATGGAACATTGGGAATATGGCTGAATTCCTGTTGTGCTGTAAGTCCTCATGACAATTATGAATTTGGTACATTAAATATATCAATGAGAAAATAATGCCAGCTTAGTGATTTATAAAAGACTATAGCCTAGAGTGCAGAGATCAGCAAGTTAGTTTCTTAGCCAGGAGGAGGCTCAGTATAGTGTACAACAGGAGCGCTCCCTAAAAATATTTAGATCCTGGTATTGAAGGGTCAATTCAGGGCCTCTTATGAATGTGGCCTGAAGGAAGATTAGGTGAAAAGTTTTTGTAAAGCTGCAAGGAAGGCCAAGCCATGGCCAGTACCCATGACCTGAAATATATAATCTGTTTCTGGAAGAGTTCTGTATGTTATAAAAGTGGCAACGTTTCCTCTGCATACTTATTTTTGACTTCAAGGTAAAAAGTAAATACTGAACATACTTTAGAACTTAACTGCATAAGTGGACTATTTTTTCTTACTTTTTTCAATAAATCTTCCTTCATTGTGATTATTAGAGCCAACAGTAAGTATAAATTATATTATTGAGATAATTTAATATTACTTGTAAATATCTTTAATGTAATACTTTTCATGCAGGTGATGGCTAAGGTGTCTTGGACCATTCCATCAACTTTGTTATAAATTATGCAAGGGAATACTGACGTGATTTAAACCCCAAGGCTTTCATTTTAAGGCCAACACCTTAAGAACTCACTATAATGCACTTGACTTCTTTTTGAATTAACATGGGAATGCAGAAAACAGCAACCTACCAACTACTCAATACAAGAGTAATGCAGAAAGATTGAACTCCATAGTAACAAGACTAAATTTCACCTAAATGTATGCGTGTGAGGTTCAGTGGCAGGAAGGCAGTGTAAGACTTTAAGTAACAACTAGCAAAGCTATACATGTGCTGTTAAAGCCCTGTCCCCTCACGATATCTTTCAATCTGAAGATATTGAAAATATGTACAAAGGCCCTTGAAAAGCAGTACATCCAGCAGAAAATATGGACTTCTAATTTACAAAAAAAAAATGAATACCAAATATCACATAACTCTTCCCATATCTGGCAGGAACATGGGATAGTACTCAGAAACCTGTTTAAAAAAACAGAGTGACAACAATAATGGAAAAATATAAGCACATTAGCAAAGAGCCTGTGTAAAATCTGAAAAAGGGAGATGTGGGATGTGCGTTCTTTCTTTAAATTATTAGTGTCACTAGTATGTTGGTTATGTAGTGTGGTTTTCTGTGTACTGTACAGCTTCAAAAATCACATTTGATGGGGGAGGGCAGAAAATCTTGTGAAGGAGTAAGCTAATCCTGAAAATAAGGATATTCCTCCAACAAAGGTATACCATATGCAGGGGTAAGTCAGGTCTGACAAGAGGAACCTTCCTCCAAAGCAGGGAAAGTTGAGAGGTCTGTGCCCTCACTAGTGATGAGGAATTCTGAATGATACCGTTGGATGTCTCTCTTACATGCAGTATAAAGTGCAATTCTGACAGATTAGCTATTTTAAAAGAGCATAAGCTAGTTTTGTTTCATCTTATAGCTGTATATTACAGTAATTTTCACCATAATGTCATCAGCTGTAATTTAAGACCATATCCTGCTTAACAGCATTTTTATGCAGTCTGCAAATCTAACTGCCTCTTTCATAAACAGGCTGCAAAAATCAGCAGCAGCAGTCACTGCCTGTCAGCTGCTCTGAACTGAACTCTTGTACTTTATGACATTTCTGAACAACTATTATGTTTATCATAACTGTAAATCATAAGGCATGCATCCTTTTTTTCCTGATAAAGCACATCTCACCAAAACTGTATAGCTACAAGTACAGGATCCAAATGATTTACATGACTAAATAGTCTGACATTCGCCATTCCATGAACTATTAGTACAAAGTCTTACTGAATGTCTAACGGCATATAGCTGGAATGCAAATTAATTATTTATTTAACTGAGCAAGATATGCTGGTCAGTGCTGCTGCCTCACTGCATTTAGGTCTTTAGTTTAGCTCTTGGCTAGGATGCCTTCTGTGCCATCTCCATGTCCTCCCTGTGCCTGTGTGCGATTTTATTGGATGCTGTGATTTCTTCCCACATCCCAAAGGCATACATTGGGTGAACTGGTGATCCTTCAAATTACCTATAGGCATGAGTTCCATGTGTGAGTGAGTGAGTGCATTTGCATCTCGTACAGTACCCTGGTATGCTATCCAGGACTAGATTATCTTCCTTTCCAGATGCTATGCAGCCCTGGCTGGATTAAGACTGCAATCAGAGAATGAATGCATGAATGAATTATTGCAAGATGCCTGGTTGTCAGCTATCTAGGATGTTCTGGATATTGATGTAGCATCTCATTTCTGACACGTTACAGAACAGTGATACATGTTCACAAAATAGCAAAGGTGCAGTTGCAACCTTTTTATTTCAGAAAATGGCTGATAGCAGAAGTACTCTTTTTCTATTTTTCTAAGCTAATAATACAAATACTGAAAACACGTTTCTGACTGAGACTCTCTTTCTGATTTTTGGCATAGTCATATATCCCCCAAATGAGGCTACGTGGATATAAATTTTGCAGTATTATTTATTGTTTTTTTTTTTTTTTTTTAGAAAAAAAGATGAGCCTTTCTAAATAGAGAGGAATGTTCTGTGCTCTGTTTTGTGTGACTAAAGAGTTTTGGAAGTTGCTAAGGATGTAACACAGTTGCTAAGGCCATGGTGTCCCTATGTTTCCTGAATGATTTGTGCATGTGAGTTGGGGGGGCTGCCAAACAGTTCTTGAAACACTACATTTCCTTCTCGCTTAGTCTTCCCTTTCTAGTTACTCTGTTTCACAAAAAATAGTAGGATGATTTTGCTTTCATTGCTATGGTTTTGTTTTGAAGTGGAGGAATGACAGAGAGATTAGATATACAGCAGTGGTGTTAAGAATGCATAGTTGCATTTTCAAAGAGGAGAAAAAAAAAGCCAAACTGCTGTTCAGAAAACAAAATATAGGCAAGTCAGTTACTGTTTATGTTACTCAAAGTATACAGTGGAAACAATTTCTGGAAAAACTTTTCTATTTTATTAGCTTTTTTCTTATTGGAAGTTAAAATCCTTGACTAATGGTAGAAAAACGTACATCTGGTAGTACTGCTTTGAGAAAGGGTGAATTCGGGTGAGTGGGCTACATGTTTTAATAATTTGTTATTCTTATTTCTAAACTGTTACATGTAAATGAAAAAGTAAAGCCAGAAAATGATAAACTTTTTCAGTGAAGAGGCAAAATCTGGCATGTTGCACAGTATGACAGTTGGAGGTTTGCGGTACACAGAAAGATCACTAGGTATAAATCTTATCTTTACAGTCAAGGAGTGATCTGACCAAGATCTGATGATTCATTATTAAGAAGTGAAACGAAATGCAGAAAACGTATTTGCTGAGCTGAATGTGGTTACCGTTATGTCAGGGACATTGCATCTCGGTTTTCACTGCTGTTATTGTTAATGGCACTAACACTACCTTGATGCAGAGCTCATAATATAGTCCCACAGGCAAAAGTCATAGTATTTTATTTACAGTTTTTCTAGGTAGCCATATACAGGACAATACTTGGCTCTTAAAGTGCTATGCCACCATTTTCATTTGATTGTATAGTCTGTTCCGGAGCTTGCTTTGCTTATTCATTCCAGAGTAATTTCTAAATTGTTTTCATCCATCAACTTTTCTGACGCTCTGCTTGCTGGGTAAAATCTTGAACTTAGTGGATCAAGGGTCACCATTAAGCTTGTAGCCCTGACTCCCTTGCCAGTGTGCAGTACCTAGTTACCTCTGTGGTTGAAGTGAATTTGTGTGTAAGATACTTTAGTTGCAACTAATCCACCTAAAAATGTGTGGATGTGCACACACACACACACACACACACAACACACACACACACACGTGCACAAAACACATACACACACACACACACACACACACACACACACACACACACACACACGTTTATTCTAGTAAAATGGGTAGTTGTTCATCTGTTTTCTCCCACCTTCTTCTCACATGATGTCAGAGTTTATATAAAACAAATAATGTTTTTGGTGGCAACCTAAAAGTTCATTGCATGCAGAATAAAAACATTGTGGATGTAACCCACACCTTAACCCATATTTTCTGTATATCACTATCTAGCTGCAGCTTATCTCCATCCAAACCCATTCAAGAAGCCATTATCTGGTCATCCGCCTGTATACCAGTACAGAGCATGTGTTTTCTTGCAGCTCATTGAATGATCTGGCATAATGCAGAGCTGCAAGAAAATCCTTGCTTTATTGTCAGGAATGTATATGTGATAACTTAGTGGACAGACATTTTAAAGTCTTCTTCTTCTTTCGGCTTTTCCCGGTTAGGGGTCGCCACAGTGGATCACCTGTCTACTCATGATTGGCAGTGGAGTTTTATGATGTCGAGTTGCCAGCCCGGCGTCCAACCTTCCACAGAAGGCACACACATGCACGCACTCATGGCTAGGGTAAATTTAGAGTGTCCAATCCACCTACAGAATGCCTTTGGGATGTGGGAGGAAACTGGTGCACCCGGAGGAAACCCACGCGACCACAGGGAGGACATGCAGACTCCACACAGACATTTTAAAGTCTATTGTGTGTATATTTTGGTGAATGACCAAGCTTTGAAATTGAGAAGTATGTATTTTGGGGTAGCCTGGCATGCTTAAGTGTATGAGTTATAAACTATGAATTATACATAGCAGAACTGAAATCAGTGGGCCTCAGATAAATTTAATGAATGTATTCATTTCATAAATTATTTAATATTCTGACTATTTCGTCCAGCCTACCAACTTATATAGAAGCTGTTCATAGTGTGCTGTTACAGCCAATAGCCTGTGATTCAGATATGGAGGTGTAATATGACACGACTGTGATTGGCAGAGTAGATGCCTACTGAATACAACAGAATGGTGGGACGGCATCACTAGGAGTAGGGCTTTTCATGGGTTTTACCTCAGCACCTTGATGTTGCATTCCTAAGCAATGAGGGGAATAAACAGAACAATAGACTACAGGTTACTAGATGTGCTTTTTATTGCACTGGCATGTTAATAGCAAGTTTGTTTTTTATATATATCATACACTGTAACACATGGGAAAGATGTATAATACAGCAGACATACATATACATACGCATGTATGTGTACTTGATGTGTATGTGAATATGTTTAGGGCATGGCTGCCTAACTATTTGTCCTGCAAGAGAGTTAAAAGTTAAAAGGTAATGTGGAGTAATAGCTGTGTTGGAAGGGGAAGCAAAATGGCTGAAGAAGGAGTATAATATTTCAGTGTAAACAATTGTGGAGACTATTAAAGAAGTTTAAGATAGCGATATACATGAAAGAAGGATTAGGTATGTATTTATTTCCATCAGAAGGGTGCTCACTGAGTGATTTTCTGAATTGGATAAGATCATCTATTGCCATTATATGCTGTTCCAGAAGGCTGGAGCAATTTTAGAAAATGCTTTTTCAGATGTAGATAATGTGAAAGAAGGCCATTGTAATTGTATACCATTAGTGTTTCTCAGTGAATTATTGTGTTTTGATACTGTGGCAGGGCTAGCCACAAGGTGATGTAAACCTTGGCTCAAGATGATTGTCACTGCGGAAGTGACACCCTGACCCCATGTGCAAAATGGGAAAAGGGGTCGAGGATGGATGGATACCGACTTTGTTGAGTAGTGAAGGACAGTACTTTGCCTAAAGAATTTTAAAGATAAGGGTGTTAACAAAGAAAATGAAATTTGCAGGAATAGAAAACCAGTTATTATTACAGTATTTGTTTCTTTGGCAATATTAGAAGTGACAGGAATATTTACTGCTAAGTACAGTTACAACATAAGTTTGTCATGTATCCCTAATACCATATGTGGGCTGTACACAGTCAAAGCAGTTACTGTACATTTAAATGCATGCTTTGTTGTAAATCTTTTTTGCTCCCATTTAAGTTCTGCATTTCACTTTATAAATTTAAATGTAGCACCACTAAACAGAACAAAGCAGGATTGTGCCATGAAAAAAAGAAGTTTCTAAATCATAAAAGTACTGAAAATTAAAAGGAACTTCACAGAGAAGAACAAATAAGCCTCTTTTATTAGAATGGTCATGTGGTTTCAAAACTGAATAAATACTACTTTACTTCAGAATAACAACGACAGTATCATCCCACTCATATAGCCCAAAAGCAATGACATCATCAATTACAAAGTTCAGTTGTGTAAGTAATTTTACTTTAAGAGGAGAAGTTCAAATGATCATTGCTGCAGTAGCCTAAGCTATTTGGGTTATAGCCTTCCAAAGATGTAACAGATAGCCAGATTCCAAAACCTCACAGAACCTTCCATGCATCCATACCATTTAATAAGTTTGAGATGAGCTGACTAAAAGAGAGGTTGGGATGCCAAGCCCTTCAGAACTGTCAGTCCATCAGAGAAAGGGAGGATAAAGACATGAAAGGAGTAATAATAATAATAATAATAATAATAATAATAATAATAATAATAATAATAATAATATCCAGGCATAAAGACATACGAAAACAAGGGTGTAGAATGGGAGCAGCTACTGCAGCAGTAATCACTCGGACATCTACAGTTATGGGCAGTAATCACTCGGACATGTACAGTTATGGTAAGTTTAGTTATGCAATGTAACTATTCTTCATGTAGATCACTGCTGCAGTAGCCTAAGTTATATGGGCAGATTACCATAGCTTATATTAACTGGGAGGAGGAAGAGAGTCCAGGAGCCCCTGGAGAATAGTCTTTAAAATAGAAGGATCCAAGAGCAGACATGCTGAAATGGCAAACAAGTAAACACTGACTAAGAGAGGAAACAGACCACAGGATAGTAACTCACCCAAGTAATGGAGAACCAGATAAACAGTAGTTCTGAATGGGTGCTGGTTCTTTACTTGACGTCCACTAGAAAACCTTTTCCATTTAATAACATGTGATTTTGTAGTAACATGATGTGCCTTTCCTTTAGTACTTGCTGCATATTATCACAAAAAGGTGCCTAAAAGGTATAAAGATTTTATTATCCATAGAGTGAGAGCTATAGATGTCATGGACAGGATGTATCAAACTCCCTGATCTTGTCTGAGTAGATCCAGTTTGTGAGGAGCTTGCAGTAATTGCCCATAGCCATTCCAAAAGAAGGAAGAACCACTTTCATTGGGTGAGAAGGAAGTCACCACAATGATTATTGCAGAGTCCTTCTGAATCATCAGAATGAGCCAGAATATTATTAGGTGCAAAAGCATACAGGAAAATTCCTGTCAAAGGAAAAGAAAAGCATCTGTCTTCCAGGCCTTTAAGGTCAGGACATGGAGCAGAATTTCTCAAAATGATAGTTGAGTGAAGACAAAAATATAGTTGAGGTGGTTCCCACAGCTGAATCAAATCTTTGAGAAATCATGGTGCAATTTTCATTATTATGGGTGTGTTCTGGTCCTGTATAACTTGTCTGCACAAAAGTTTGCTCTGATGGTATGTAAGAGATCTGTAGAATGAGATTGTTCTGAAAAACTATATCATAGGCTACCATGGATAGTCTGCAAAAAGGTTAAAAACTTGTTCCTGCATGCTTCGTTGTGTACTGCATCGCTGTGGAGTAGTCTTTAAACATTCGAAAGTATGGAATTTGTATAGAAGCCACAGTATCATATGGTGTTATTTTAACGCCCAGTGTGCCCCATGATGCCTCGTTTATTACTAATTTGTTTTCTGTAATATTTGCCCTTTACTTTGTACAGATGCATATATAACTCCAACACTTTGTTGCGTCTCATCCAATTGTCTTTACATCCCAGCAGTCCTCTGTGTACCTGTATCAAGTCTCATTTTATAAAACCCCCAAACTACACATTATAAACCAGATTGTTCACGGCAGAGATCAGACATAAACAGACATTCACTAATCAGACTTTTAGAATAGACTAGACTGTCTGGATCACAAGTATTCTAAATCATGTTACTTAGTGCAGTAACTACATGCAGCTGCTTGTCCTTCACTATTTCAGTGAGCTGTAAGGTATTCATATTAACCAAGCTTACAAACATACAAGCTGCTTCACAAGCGATGTGCAGGAAAAAGTTTGTACTGCAAAAACAGTATCACCCTAATACCGAGTAATAGTTGCAAAATGGGAGTCAGTGTTACACTGGAATATGTGAAGTCGATCAGTTTAGTGACAGATTTTCAGTACTGCTGAGATTACAACTAAATACTAATCATGTGTATGGCTAAAGGTAAACACGCTACAGGGTTAAACAGTCATTATATCACTACTGGTATTGTTGATGGTATTGGCAAAGCCTCCTCTTTTATTTTCTTACTTTTGCAATAAGAAATGACCTTTAACTAATGCATAAAAGGACCTTTTGTGTTTTAAGATCACTTTCAACAACTGCGCATGCTGTGCTGTTGTTATGAGATGCAAAGTCGAATTATGCCTAATAGCCACCCTGTATAAGTGTAGAAAGTTTTTTGTTCCCCTTGCTGCTGGAGTGGCCATTAGTGCTGCAGCTGCTTCTCCTTCAAACTCCTTCCTGCCATCTATATCAGCTAACCCCAAAGATCAAGATTAGCACCCTAGGATCACAGCTGGCAGTTACATTATCTAGCTTTGGGGGAGAAGAAAAGGACATCCATGCATCTTGTATATGTATTCCTTAAGGTAATATTTTTGTTTTTTGAACTGTTCTTCCCAAGAGGGATGGACATTCAGTGAGCATGCATTAGCGGTCCTGCACATTCCATGGTAAGATACATGTAACCCCTTTTATGCACATGCATATGTGAGACATTGTGTTGCTGTCCAGACTTCTGTAGAACGTGGCGCACTTCTTTAAAAACAACAAGCCCACCACCATGAGACAGATGAGCTGGCTGTCAGTCAGTCAAAAACATTTACCGTGTTAGACAGAGATATAGTTGCCAAGTTGCTAATAAATCTCAGCTCACCAACATCACTGAAGGGATCCCTGCCTGTGTGCTAGTGTGCATACTGTAAAAGTGGTAACATTTTTAGATGCAAAAATTCATACAGAGATGGCTGGCATGAGGTGTAAATTTCAAAATGACTCATGATATGTATAAGGTATCTTTTATACAAAGAACAAAGTGGTTTGCAGTACTTAGGCTTTGACATTGTATCCTAAACATGTCAATCTCTTCTGAATTGTTACTGTATAACACACTGCATATTGTTTTGATTTTATAACCATTTTTCATCGTGGTGTGAGCGCATTTTGCCTTGCACAACACATCCATTTCCAATAATTCAATGCAATGTAGTGCCAGCTCTGTTTGAAAGTCTTAAGTGCAAAACACAACAGTTGATACAGCTGACACCTAATAAGAGGCAACATCCTTGCAGGAAAGAAGCAGCAAAGAAATGAACAAAAGAATAAATAATGATTTAAGAGGGTTAGGAGATTAGAGGAGTCATGTTTTTCATACCTTGTTTAATACCTGTTTAACTTCTGTGCATTTTGGGGCAGAAGAAAAGCGTATAGCTGGTACCTATTGGTCTACTTCTAAATTTCAAAGTTTCAAAACTTTGAATTTCTTATGGTCAAGACCATAAGATTGAAGTTTTGAAACTTCAAACTGTTTAAATGGAGATCGCTGTACAGCACGGAACGGTATAGTTACTGTTTTCCTCGTAGTGTGATCTTGGAGTTGGTATATTTAATTAGCAGAGGGTGTGGCAGGGTGCAAGATGGGGGGGGCTCACCCCCCTGCTAAAATGTAAAAAAATATATATATTTTTTTTTATTTTGATTTTTTATTTTAATTTACATTTTGGTGTTTCAAAACTTTCATCGTATGGTCTAGACAATAGGAAATTCAAAGTTTTGAAACTTCGAAATTTAGAAGTAGACCCATATATATATATATATATATATATATATATATATATATATATATATATATATATATATATATATATATATATATATATATATATATATATATATATATATATATATATATATATATATATATATATATATATATATATATATATATATATATATATATATATATATATATATATATATATATATATATATATATATATATATATAAAATGAGAAATGCAAGTTGGATGTTACAAGTTAAGGTCATAGAGAACTGTGATAAGACTAAAAGGAAAAACAGATTTGGGCCAGACTGCATTCACACTTGAAGCAATTTTTGTTACTATGTTTCAGAAAGACTGGTGCATACGCTGCAGGTAGACATGTCCTTATACTGTGAGATGGGCACAGTTTGTTGTGCAACTAAAAGTACTCACATGCTTACACACCACTTGCTGTCACTTGCACGAAAATGTATGTGCTTTAACTCCCACTAATCTGATCATCCATTTCTGCATAGCCTCCCCAATGCATCATCCTATAAACACACTTTACCCAACCCAAATGCTAGGACCCTTATCCTAATCTCTACCCCAACCCTAAAGTCAATGACCAATCCCTAAACCTAAAAGTCCAGTCAACCTCTCTAAACTTAAATTCATTGATTATTCCCTAAGCCTAAAACTACCTTACTGCTCGTGACACTAAAATTCCCCCTACTACCTAATTCTATAACCTAGCTTCTGTTCCCAGCCCTCAGCTGCATGCCTGAACTCATATTAGAGTCTGAGCATGAGCAGTGCTGCCTAGTCACACCTGTTTGTTTTTTGAGCACTTGGGACTTGAGCACCTGTAGTGAAATTTGGTTTGTTGATGGACAGGGTCTGGTGCATCAAAATATTCAGTCAAGGTTTGTACCTAGTTTGATCTGAATGTGTTTGTCCAAGTATTAGTACTGTGTGCATTAATTGTTTGGAACATCTCTACAGATTTTTTTTTTTTGCAAAATTATGCAGGAAACAAAATCAAGTTAAGTAATAATGTTAAAGCAAAACTAGATCAAATTTCAAAAGAATGCTCTGATGCCATAAAACTTTGCTTCATCACCAACAAGCTATATTTCTTGAGATTTGGTAATATCAGATACGTTTGAATTTTGTTATGAAAGATACCAGAATGTATAAAACTTTATTTGTTAATGATCTAGGAGTGTGAGTGGAAATATAATATTACATATGACATAGATCGTGTTTTTAAAGAACCATCTAACATCACAAGTTTTATGGTTTTAACTGATGAAAACTGAAGTGCTTATGCCATTATTGGATTCACTGGTGGGATGTAGACAAAAATATGTTGCACCTTTACTAGGAGGAGAGAGTCTGCGGCCAGATTAAGAAAAATGAAAAAAAAAATGAATATGACCCATGCAAATAGGAAATTCTTGGAGGGGGAGGTAATGATTCTTGCCAGCAAAGTAGTGAATGATATCTGGTTTAAAACCCAACCACCAACCTCCCATTACATTCACTCCCTCTGCTTATGGTTTGCTTTCTCAGCACACCTTAGAAACAGGCAACACAAACCTTCTTGTTGAGCTCTGTTATAACCAGCTAAATGTCTGTAAGTTAACACTGTCCCAAAACACTCTCGAACAACCAACTCAGAGATTTCTACTTGAAAAGTTTCCATTTGGAGACCACCAAATAATGCACAGTATTCTACTGATACAGGGAAAGCAATTCATAGCTTACTAGTTGTTTTTCTGCTGCTGAGACTTGAGACTTGGCTCATTCCACTCCATTTGCCCTTCAGGCTCACTTCACTCCCCTACCCTGCCCCCAATTCCCACACACCTTCACTACCTCTACTCTTATACTTTCTTTACTACTCCACTCCCCTACACTAATCACAAGCCTCCCTACCCCTCCCTACTTCTACTCTATCATCCACTACTCCTCCCCCCAACCCTACCACCAACATCCACACTAACTACCGTATATATATATATATATATATATATATATATATATATATATATATACACATCACTCTTTCTGCACTAATAAGGTACATCTATTCTTCATTAGCTTTTTAAACATTATAACAACTGCACCTCCTCACTACAACCATCCATAACTCTTAACTTCTCACTCAACACAAACTAACATGCATCCATACATTAGACTGCTCACAACCCAGACATTACTCCTACTACTCCTCTGCACTTTATTACACCTAAGCACCATTTCATCCTTTACTCTCTCACCCCATTCCCCCACCATCCCCATATCTACCTTCAACAATGCCACCAGCTATTCAAATGTATCTCCTCACCTTCTACAAACATTTGTCATCCACCAATTTAAAATAAAAATTTTGTCCCACACACCCAGAAACATTACCCCTAACTTCTGTAATACCATCCCCTCTAACATCACTAGCCCCAAACAAATGACTAACCAAAACCACCTAAAGTACATACTCCATCTCTCTATTTTACCTTTATCTGATGACATTCACCCCAACCCTGGCCCCCACCAAACCTCAAACAATAACCCTAGCCCATACCTCCTCATACAGCCAACCCTCACAAATCCCTCTGCTTGGCAACAATAAATACCCAAAGCCTTCTTAACAAAATTTCCAACTTCCAGTCATGACTTTCCCACAATCAACCTGACATAATTGCCTAACTGAGACCTGGCTTAAACCCTATATTAAAGAAGCTGAAATTCTACCCCCTAATTAGCAAATAATCAGATTTGATAGACCCAATAGAATAGTTGATGGAGTTGCAATAATATTTTCTAATTCCCTCACTATAATACCATACCATACCCTAACCACATTATCCAGTGCTGAAGTAATCATCACCTTCCTAAAAATAAGCAACAATAAAAATCTCTGCCTCATCACCCTTCTCATCCTACCAGGAAACAACATCCCAATTCTTGAAGATATTCTCTCTTGGATTTCCTCCAACATAAACAATGAAACAATCATCCTTAGTGACGTAAACATCAACTGGAGTAGCATAACCTCCAACCCCGCAACCAAGAACTTAAATTATTTAACTTCACCCAGCTAATAAATTCCCCAGCCAGATCCTCCAAAGACTACTCATCCAGGTCCATTCTGGACTGGATATTTGTCACTCACCCCAACAAAATATCAGAAGCTGGCACCTTACCTGACTCCTTAAATGACCACCTCCCCTCATACAGCCATCGATCTCCAAGCTCCCTACAACTCCAGCACCACTAGAAGGAAACTCAAAACCTAACAAACTTCAACAAACAACTCTTCTCCAATACCCTCAAAACTATAAACTGAAACATACTAAAAACACTCTCATTAGACAATGCCATCAACTATTTCAACAATTCATTCATCGACACACTAAATCAACAAGCACCAATTTGTAAAAAAAAATAAAAAACAATTATGTCCCTTGGCTGTGCAAACCTACTAAGGATCTGATTTACTTAAGAGACAAAACCCTGAAGTCCTACAGAAAAAACAAAAATCAAGATTCCCTCTTGCTCTTTAAACACCTCTGCAACCAAGTAAAGAAACTAGTCCATAAGGACAAAAGAACATACTACACTAAACTTTAATCCAGTAACAAATTAAACCCCCCAAAAATTCTGGAATTCTGTCTCCTTCCTCCTTAACCCAGGTACCAAAGAAAATCCATGCCCACATCCTGACAAAACTCCCCTGGAAATAGTATCTCTTTTCAACACTTTCTTCATAAACTGCGTAGCTGACATCACTACCACCTTTACTAATACTAGCAAAACAAATAGTCCCTCCCCAACTCACCCCCTCTAAACTTGCCAGCACTCCCCTCCCTCCACAAACCCCCACCCCTCCCCCCAACCTTACACTACAACCCATCTCCACCACAACCATAAAAAGATTTCTCTTAAAACGTAAACGCAGCTCTAATGCTGCTGACAACTTGCCACCCACATTACTAAATGTTAGCTGCTGATGTCATTACTTATCCCATCATTATCCTGATTTAATAGATCTATTCAGGAATCTTATGTGCCCAATTTGTGGAAAAAGGCTTACATTCTCCCTCTACACAAAGGAGGCAAAAATCATGATATATCCAACTTCTGCCCTATTGCCATCCTCTCCCCAACCTCCAAGATACTAGAAAAATGTATCCACTCCCAAATCATGCCTAGGCCTCATCTTACTCATAACCGCCTCTTATTTCCATTTCAACATGGCTTTCGAACAGGTCATAGCACTATAACTGCCCTTATATCATTCCTTGATACCATTAACAAGGACCACGAGACTCAGGAAAAACTGTTGTAATCATACTCCTAGACCTCTCAAAAGCCTTCAATACCATCTCCCACTCACTGCTACTATCACAATTCTCTCACATTTATCTATCTCCCACCACTATAAATTGGTTCTCTAGCTATCTTTCTGACAGACAACAAGCAGTCAAATGGCAAAACATCTTCTCATCCTACCTCAGTACCCCTACTGGAGTTCCACAAGGCTCAATACTTTGGCCCCCTATTATTCAACATCTTTATCAATAACTTCCACAACTCTGTCTCTGACAGCAATGTAGTTCAGTACACAGATGACTCTACAGTAATCTGCTCAGCCGAAGCAATCTCAGACCTAGTACTCAAGACACAATCCACCTTCTCCACCACTGAAGATTGGATGTTTACTAACCACTTAGCTATGAACCCAAAAAAACTAAAAATCATGATTTTCATCACGTCAAAATTTCCCTTATCACCCAAAGAAACTTACAAAATATATAGCCAAAATCAGTCTTTAATTGAAATTGTCCCCCACACAAAACTCCTCGGAGTAGTCATAGAAGAACTAAAATTCGATATCCACATACAACGAAGTATCAAAAAAAAATCAAAAACTGGGATTGCTTTACAGACACAATCAAAACCTAATTCCCTCATCTAGAAAAACACTAGCTGCCACGTACCTTCTCTCTCTCTCATCTATGGTTCACCTATATTTATCAATCTCCAATCCTCCCTAAAAACAACATTGGAAGCCTGTTACAACAGGATATCCAAATTTGCTACTAACTCCAAACACTCCTCCCACCACTGTAAGGCACTTCACTCTCCAAACTGGCTAGAATTACCAAGCTATCTTGACTACTTACAACTTATCACTGCTCACAAACTCATCTTTCAACCGCCCATCCCTTAATTCCATCTTTACTGCCTACATTCCCTATAGGACCCTTAGATCCAAGAATATAAATCTACTCCTGGGGCACAAGCCCAAGCGTTCACCTGAGCAACTTATCTTCTCTTTCTCCCTTGCCAAAAAGTGGAATGCTCTCCCAGCATCCCTCAGAACTATCCACAACCCTGTCCCTTTTAGATCTTCTCTTACTTCTCCTTTACCCGGAAATACTATCGCTCCCAATCCTCTGCTAACTTCCCCCCATGAAACATTGCTTTTTCTGACAATACAACAATGACAATGTTTACCTTAATCTAATACTTTATCTTTAAAACTTGATGTGTAAAATGTCTATCCATATTATGAATTTCTGGACATGTCACGTTGTAATTATAACTCTTTATTTTAATTGTATAACTCTTCTGAATATTATACTATTTCTGTAATGTACAATCTTTCTATTACTGTAGAGCATTTCTCCCCAGGTCTCCACTGAAAACGGGCTCAGTATGGCCCAGTGGACTACCCTAAACCGCAAATAAATAAATAAATAAATAAATAAACACATAAAAATATACAGGTGAAAATCACTTGATGGGTTTTGCAATTAGATTGAAACATTTAATAGATACACTGTAAGAAGAAAAAGTATGGCTTTGACAAAGAATATTTAATCAGTAAAACAAGTGAATGAAATTAGTAACATATAGTGTAACCATGGGCATATTTACGGAAGCCTTGTATGAAGAAAAGGAAAGACGAGAAATTTAGCCATTTGTATAATAAGACATAATTATGATAAGATTATTCTCACTATTTGACAAATGAAACTATGAAGTGAAATTGGAAAAAAAGTCATGCATATAAATGGTGCTCATAATTTCAGTCTGTATTTCTGCATTCCTGTAGCTCAGTATTTCTCCAGGTTATTTGGAAAGGATTTGCAAATGAAAACCAAATGCTGCTTTTGTATCTAACTGTGAACATACCATAAAAATACAGTTTTTACCATCAAAGAGTTTCCCTGCTAGGCTAGATAGATGACTTAAACCTTGTACATTAATTAAGCAGGATAATAGTATGACTCATTTGTGCAATTAATATCTTTTGTTTTATGCACTAATCATTTTAGAAAATAATTGACAGAAGAAGCTGAGATGTATCTTATTATACATCTAAATTGATAAGTAAAAGTTATTATTTTGTAATAAAATTAATACAGATTTTTTTAACACAGACATAGTTGTTACTTTCTGAACTACTGACTATTTTTTTAGGGTTTACAAAAGGCATTTTTATTGGAGAAAGAAAGAGAAAAATGACAAGAGGGTTATTGCAGATTAAGTTGTAACTTGTTAAAGTAGAATGAATCCTACCACAGTATTCAGAATATAGACTACTGTGGCACAAAAAAAGAAAAAGTGAGCAAATCTCTTTGAAGGTGTAAAACTAGATTTTTAGATATCACATCATCAGACTTGTAGCACAGTTTTCTGTACAGGTCATCAAAAAGCATAGCAAATGTACATGTACTTTCAGATTTAAATGTGAAATAAACAGTTTTCAGGAATAATAAACTGAAAAGACATTGGTCTGTTATATGTAAGAAGAAAGAAGCAATAGTTTCCAATATAGGTTCATAGGTTCATAGGTTCATACTAGGCTATCTGCCCGAGGGCATTTACAAGGGAACTATACCCATTATTTTGCTGTGCCTCTGTCCATCCATTGGTCAAGATTTCTCTTGAACAAGGCCAGTGCTCTGCCTCACATGTACCGGGATTTGTTCCACAGCATAGGAGTCTTTGGGTGATGAATCTATCCCTCCAGTTTAAGTCTCCCCGCCTTGTGGCTCTGATGGATCTAGATTTTTGAGGTGAAGCATATTCATCAAATCTGGGTTTGACATGGCCTTGTATGTTAGGCAAAGGTCACCTCTGAGCAAGCGGTAGCGACTGAATAGAGCTGGAGTTCTTTCAGTCGGGCAGCATAGGACAGATTTTTGAGACCCTTTATCCTTTTGGTGAGGAACTTTGTGGCCTCTCCAGCTGCTGCAAGTGTCGGGTCAGATACATTCCGAATGGGGCATTGTACTCAATCATTGGTCTGATAAGTGATGAGTAAAGGGAGACTATGACCTCCCTTGATCTAGATGAGAATCCCTTCATGATAAGGTGGGCAATGTAGAAGGTCTTCCTGACTACTTTAGCTACATGGGTGTCGAATGACAGACTACTATCAACCTGGGTCCCCAGGTCCCTGATAACTTCTTCTGTGCTCAGTGGATTGCCACCTATTTGGTAGCTAGGGTAACCTTGTTTTTGACTATGCATTTTTGGCATTTAACTTTAGGCGTTAGGCTCTGGCACCAGTTATCCGTTTCTGTGAGACCCTTCTGAAGGATATCTGTGTCAGATGTGTTTTCTACTATGGCGCCGGTTTGCAGTCATCTGCAAACTTTGTCAGCCATAACCCTCCTGTGTTTGCTTGAAAGTAGATGCCAAACAAGAGTGGGCCCAGGACTGAGCCCTGTGGGACACCACTTGTGACAGGCTTTGAGTCTGACATGGCGCCAGCAACTCTGACCCTGTGGGTTCTGTCACTCAGCCAGTTTGCAACCCATCTTGTGATGTATGGGTTAATATTTAAGCTGATGAGTTTTTCAATGATAGGGTATTGTATCGAAGGCCTTAGCCAGATCGAGGTAGGCTGTATGGACTGCCTTTCCCTCATCAATGGCTTTGGTGACTGTTTCAAAAGTCAACCAAGTTTAAAAGGCATGATCTGCCTTTGACAAAGCCAAACTGGGTTGGATCCAAAGTCTGCAAATTCCTATGTCTTTATTTATGAGGTCCATTATGATCCTCTCCATGGCTTTGCAGATAAGGCTTGTCAAGCTAATGGGCGGTAATTTCAGGGTCGGTGGAGGCACCGCCTTTGTGAAGTGGGACCACAGTTGCAGTATCCAGAGGTAAGACTTTGATTAAACAGCTGTCCTAGCTGTGGGTTTAATTCCTCATTGAGTACCATCAGGTCCCATGGATGCTGTGTTTTTGCTTTGGAGAGAGCAGTTCTCACTTGGGCTGGAGATGTTTGGGGGCTGCAATCATTTGGTATAGATAACTGAACCTGTCAGCCAGTATGTTGGCAATGTCTGTAGGATCAGTAATCTTCACATCATTTTGAACTAGTTCTGAGCATATCTGGGAGTTTCCTCCTAGGTTTCTAACATAGCTAAAGAAGGCCTTATGATTGTCTTTTGAGTCTTTAGCTATTTTTCTCTCAATTTTGCTTGGGATGATTTTATAGAGCTCTTAGTTTTTACTTATAGTGATCAAATCTTGTAGTAGATTTCTCCTTTTGTTGTAGAGTTTGTTTATGGAGTCTTTGTTTTGCTTGGGATTGCCTTATCCATGCAGTCCTGCAGGTGCTGGTAGAAGGCATTTGTAAGTGATTCAGCGGCTTGAGTACTGTTTTTCCGCCGGGGGGGCCTTAAAGGGAGACCACACTAGTCTTTAGAAGTGTGAAAGTGCTTTGAGAAGTTCTTTACTGTGGTCTTTTTATTTCAGGTGGGGTGGGATGAGGACCTCCAGCGAGATTAGTTTGTGATCTGATCTCACCAGTGAATGATGAGATCAAGTATGTTATCTCCTCTTGTGGGGATGGTGACTAGTTGTTCCATGGCATTTGAGTTTATGAATTCCAGGAACTTTTGGGCTAGGGTGTTTGGGCTTGAGTAGTGTTCCCAGTCTATATTAGGGTAATTGAAGTCACCTAGTATGATGGTGTTTGGTGATACATTTATCCCTCTAGTGTTTTCAGGAAGGCCATGTGAGGTTCCTGAGTTTGTGAGGGTGGCCTGTAACATGCTACAATTTGCAGAGCAGTCTTGCCTACGGTTAATTGCACCTGGATGGTCTCCGATGCATCATGCGTTGCCACCAGTCTTGAGGTGTGGGTGTCCTTGATGAATATGGATTCCCCTCCTCCTTTCTTGGTATTGTCCAGATTTTGGGGCCGGAACGCATGATATGAGGTAAAACCTGATAGCGCTGGGGTGCTCTCAGAAGCCTTGAACCTGGTTTCTGTCACAGCACAGACATCGATGTTCTCCATACTGAGAAGGGCCTCGAAAAGTGCATTTTGAGATTTAGACTTCTGGCATTGAGCAGCATTACCCTTAGTTTTTTCCTTTTTGTGTTCTAGGGTGGTAGGTTTAGAATTTGAGCCTTGCCTAAAAAGGCACTATGGGGTGGCAAGAGCCTTTGCCAATATCCGAATCCCAGGGTGACAGGTGCAAGTTGTCCAGCATGTCATCCCAGGCAGACAGATACTGGATCCCCTTTGAATGACACCAGTGTTTAAGCCAATTGTTAAAGCTGATCATCTTATCTCTGTATTGTGGCATCATTCTTGGTGAAGGTAGGATACTGCTCAAAGTCAGGGTCATACCTGCCTGGGCTACATAATCAGAGAGCTCCTCAATGTCTCTTTTCATTACACCAGCATGGACAATGACTGAGTCATATTTGTACCTGCTGTTGAGAGGCCTGAGACAGACAGCTTACTGTGACCTTCTCCTTACTCAGTCTGGTGGTGTGTCTGACTATGGAGTCACCAATGACTAGTGTGTCTGGCATTGTGTTTGGCCTTAAGGGGTGAGTGTTTGACACTCTGACTGTGAGGTCGATGTGTTGCAGGTGTTGTGTTCTGAGGTGGTGGTTGTTTGGGTGTCTGCTTTGGTGGCCTCTGCTGTTTTGGTAGAATGTCTTTGTGTGTTTATGTGTATGATTTGAGGTTGTAATGGTACTATGTGAGACTGGGTCTATAGTGTGTGTGGTAACCTTCTCCTCCTGACTGGTCTTGCCAGTCCTATGTTGTAGTTGCATCTCTCATGTATTTGTGTTTTGTGGGAGGAGGAGAGGGTTGTGTGTACATGAGGCAATTGTAACATTGCCTCAATATTGTTCACCAGCTGAGCAGGAGAGGACACTAGCAACTGATCCTCGACATGCTAGAAGGATAGACAAAAACTTTAAAAAGATTCGGGATGTGGGTGACCGAGAAATGGGGGTTGCCTTTTGGGGTACTATCTATGACAAGAGTGATCAAGGTAATAAGTACTGTAGGAGCAAGTGCTAGGTTTAACAGATAGAGAATAGTCTACTTGGAGTCAAGTAGAGATGATCTTTAGTTATAGGATACGCTGATTAGATCAGTAGTATAGTTCGAGGAAGGTAGTTTTAAGGGAAAATTTGAAGAGTGTAATTTAGGTAGCCCCAATAGTTTAAATCTGCCCTAGTGTGCAACGGTAGCAGCTAGTTACTGGCTGAAACCTCACAAAACTGGACTAACAGGCAGCTCAATGCTTCCCACTCCCACTGGTAAGCAAGGGAACCTCCTCTGTTCCAAATTAGGTAAAGATTCAGTAACAGGAACTGCAAACAAAGCCCAGGGATCAGCAAGCTCTGAAACTGGACTATTCTAGCTTAGTAAGGCGGGAAAACAAGAGATATTTTTTGGGTTTTTTTATGATACGTAAGTCTGCTTTCTTCCAGAATAATGCACCCTCATTATTATTTCACTCAGAATTATTTATTAACACTTATCTACAGCATTAAGTAAATTAATATAATATGCATATAAAGACTTCTATTCAGTTTTCTTCCTCCAGTCCCCAAGAGCCAAATGTAAAATTAAGTCAATAGTAAATGAAGCCATTTGCATTAAACAAGAAAATAAACACCAACTTCTGTTAGACAGGCAAAAAAAAAAAGACATGGAACCCTGTTGACTTTTGAAACATATTAAATAAGCAGTGTGGAAAACCAAAACTACTACAGCACATCCCCTTGACCAACTTACTTTGTAACATACTAAACACGCATTTGCCATCTTCTTTGCATATATTATTGAACAACATGCTAATAAACAAAAGTCAATTTATAATTATACAAAGAGCAACTGGAGCACTGACTTATTGTTGCCACCAGTCCTTCTTTATACATGGCAGTCTCTGTTTGGACAGCTGCACCCTGCAGAAAAAAAAAACATGAAAGATGACAAATGTCCTGATATTTTAGTGTAAAAAATATTTTCCAAGTTTCCTCTAATAGTTGCATAAAACAGTTGTATCTGAAGCACTTTAACGTTATAAAAAATAGCAGAAATAACTTTATTAAGAATGGGTGTTTTATTTTATTTGTCCTTTAGTGACTAGGAAACTCTGAATGAAACAACAGCCCATTTTCAGCAGAGGCCCAGGAAGAAAAGGTCCACACTAGGTTCAAAAACATTTAAATAGTAGTTGATGAACAATAATATTCAAGGGGGGAAAAAGCCTCACAACAGATTAAATATTTTACAGTGAGCTGGGGAGAAAGGCTCTACAAAACACACACAAAAATATTTTACAATAGTTGTTAGTAATTATATACAAGGGGAGAAAATCCTCTCAACAGATAAAACACAACAGGTTGCAGTACATTTATAACATTGCTAGAATAAATTGTGATCAAGAACACAATGTTTAATTTGTTAAATAAATCATAGGGAAGAGTACAGTTGTGTAAGCAAATTTACCGTAATAGTAGATCATTGTTGCAGTGGCATAAACTTATGGGTTCTATCTCAGTGCCATGGGCCAGCTTTTCAAAGTTAAAGGGTGATCTTCAAATGCTCTATCAGGAGCACAACGGGCGATTCATGTAAAATGACAGAGCAAAAAACTCTCACAACCTTCTTGGACCAAAAAGGAAGGTGAAAGTGTTAGGAATATAACAAAGGGGAATTACAAATGCAAACATATACACATCCACACACTGTGAATAGCAAGAAATATCAAAAGTATGTGGATGGAGGGATGGGACAGCTACTGCATCAGTGATCTATTAATCCATTCAATACTGAACAGGAGGAGGCTAATTATTAATTTTGCTTCCTGCAATCTTTGAAACCTTTTGCTTTTTGAGAGCTTTTATCCAAAACCCTCTACTGAAAACAGACCTCATTACATTTATAATATCTGATATATTGTTAGCCTTACAAAAAGTGTAAAGTATGTTACATATTTGGTGGAAAACAGGCTATATAACTGCCTGTCTGTAGATGCTGATTTTATATTGCAGATTTATCAAAGAAAAAATGTGTTTTCTTTGCCAAGATACTAATGATTTGGTCAAACAGTTACATGAACAGGATAGAGCTACGATATCAGTGAGGGAATTGCTCAGCAGTTCAAGTGCTTCCCAATGATGTATACAAGCGGAGCTAGCAGCCTGTTGTTGTGAAATATCGCCAACTCTATACAAATTAATCATATAATGATTTCACAATAGCTCAGAACAATACTAATCTTTAAAACAGTTTGTGTTAAATGATAAATATGAGTGGCAACATTGTGTGCCTTACTGTTTTATGTAAGATAGCACCATTTGTTCACTTGTAGGTCATACAGCTTTTATGAAATTAATGCAGTTATGAAAATAAAGATATTAGTCATACCTGCTTTACAAAATAGAGCATTTATATTTCAGACTGTCTTCACGTTACCTTCCATGTTTTAATGTCATTTTTAATAACATCCATTGCTTATATACACTACCCACAACAAAAGAATGTCACACACTAATTTTGCATTGTTAATGTAAACATGGAAATATGTCAGATTTTTATTAATTTTTGCGAACACTCCTTAATAACTCCAGTTCTACACACTCCATGCAGAATATTTCATTGTCATGCTTAACAAATAATGTCAGCTTGGAAATGCCCCCTTGCTGCCTTAGTTTTATGTATGTGCCTTTACCAGATCTTTAGCAATTAAACTTTGAAAACAACTATGATTGTACTCATTTCAGAAGTCAGAAAAGTCTTCCATAAAGAAGAGTGTACTTTTACAGGCTACACAGGCTCTTGGCTTTCTTGACAAGTATACTCTTGTAGGAAGCAATGAGCTAAAGTATCTACAATTGTGGTAAGTTTACTTACACAACTGTACAATGTACAGCATTAGATCACTGTCACAGTGATCTAAGCTATTTGGGTAGATTACCATAGCTTAGAAACAAGAACAGAGGAGGAAAATAAACAAAGTCTCCAGGAGAAGAATCAGTCTAGAAAAGCATTTTCTGAACCTATATAAATAAACCAATTTGTAGTGCTTTGTATAAAGTTTGTACAGAGCACCAAGTTGCTGCCTCTAGAATACTTTTAGAGTCTGTGCTCTTTCCAGAAAGTCAGCAAAGAAACCAAAGATCAGTGAAATGTGCCCTAACCCTGCCTAGAAGTGGCTTATTATGGTGAGTTTAACAAAAATAAATAGCATGAGACAGACATCTCAAAACTGTCTGCTTTATCGTAGATTGCCATTTCCTCATACCTTTATAGGAGACAAACAGCTAATCATCTTTTCTGAAGGGCTGAGTTTTGTCTAGGTAGTATCTCTGCTGACTGTGGACATCCAGAGAATGACTGTTTTTCTCTCTTGATTTGGAGGTCAGGAGAACACGGGAAGATTAATAGACTGGCTCAAGGTAAACTCTGAAATCACTTTAGACACAAAGGACGGATTTGTTCCCAAAAAAATTCATCCTAATAGAAAATGAGATAGAACTGACTCACCATAAGACATTGTACATCAAATAGTCTCTGAACAGAAGTCAGAGCAATGAGCAAAACAGTTTTCCATGTTAAGAACATCATTTCAGCCTAATGAGTTGGTACAAATGAAGAAAAAGTAAGCTTTTCATGCACAAAGTCAGGATCCCATGGAGGAGTCCCTGTTTTGTAGTTGGACTGATATATAAAAGCCCTTTCGAAATCTGCTTAACTTGGGCATAGGAAAAAAAGGGCTTGGAAATGCAAGGGCAAACAAACAGATGTGGCCCTTGTGCTGTGCTGGTTACCAAGCCATTTTTTTCGGATAAGTGCCCTATTGGGATTTTTTCTTATCCTTTTTCTTCTTGTTTGGTGTGTTGCTCATATGATAGTAACTGGAACAGGACACAGCCGATCTGTCAACCAAAAACACTTTATCTGATTAAGCACTTTCATCTGTTTATATGCAGGACTTCCTTATAATCAAAAAACTCAGTTCCACCCATGTGTAAATAAATAGCCCTCGCCAATCAGTTGTTAAAAAAACAATTAACGCTTCTAAAGTTGTTAGGTTGAATAATTAATTAAAATGTCAAAAGAAATTTAAAACCTTGATACTTGTAATAAAAATCAATATACATAAAAGAACATAATACATATTTACATTGAAACATATACAAATACAAAACATCATACTACAAAAGATCTTAACCTTAAAATACTCCTAATGCATAAATTTTCACTCAGTTCAGGTGGTAACTAGTGACTTGAGCCTAATCTGCCACTTAAGTTCACAACACTCAATGAAATCTTCCCCTGGACTCCACCCCCCCCCCACCGAACATTTTTGTGTACAGTATCTACACCATAAAATCTAAACTCATGTGAGGGAAACTTAGAAATATGCTTAAACAGAGCATTACGCTTCTTCTTGTTTTTAACGTCAAGCATATGCTCATATATGCATTCTCTAAAATGCCTCTGAGTTTTCCCCACATAAAAGGCACTGCACTGTTGACAAATTGCAAGATACACTATTTACAAAGTGTTACAGGTATAATGAAAAGAAGACTTAATCCATGCACCATTAATATACACCTCATTTTTCTCCAAAACAAACTTACATTGCGGACAAGTACTACACCTGTAACAACCATGTCTTTTACTGGTGTGACCCATTGTAACCAAATCAGATTTTTCAAAGTAATGTTTCAACGTCTTTCCTCTTTTATAAATAATATGTGGTCACTCATGAGCCCACTCAAACTGTCAAAGCAGGTGAGACTTCTCCAATTGTCTCTCAAAACATTGAGAATATTAATACAATCCACAGTATAAGAGGTAACAAAAGAATAGGTGTATTCCTTAACATTAATCTTGTGCATTTTATTCATAACAATAGTACTGTCCCCCTTAACAAGTGGTAGAAAATTGCCACTTTTTCTCCTCTTACTAACCTCATCAAAAATACTTTGAATTAAATCACAGGGGTATCCATAGGAAGCAAACATTTGAAACAATTTATATCTTTCAGTTAGAAAGGTATCATCTTCGGATACCAACCCAGACAGACAAACATACTGCCCCTTCATAATACCCTTTTTCTGATGCTCCAGATGACAACTTGAGTAGTGAAGGAGGCTATTGGAATACATGGGTTTCTGACAGATGTTACAAACCAGCCTCCTCATGTTTGTGTTGTTACTGATTTCCACATCTAAATAATTAATTTTAACTGAACTAAAAGAATGACCAGATCTTAAAAAATATGTGTATTTATTCAAATATTCAATAAATGAGTCAATCTTCCCTTCTGTGCCATTTCATAGAATAAAAATATCATCCAAAAATGGAGATATAGAGTCCAGGGTAGGGGATGAACACCCTGAACGTACATTTCTTTTTCCATTTCAACAGGATAATGTTAGCAAAAGTGGGGTCACAAGAGGACCTCTAAACCTCTTAGAGTAAAAAATCTGGACAAAGCCTAAAATGATGGGGGGACAAATAGGGACAGATTTTAAATATTGCTATTACAAACTTAGAAAGTTGTTAGAATAATAGGTTTTTCATTAGCATGCATTTTCTGAAGGATGTGGAGTCTTAAACTCAAATGTTTGTCATTATTTAATGACTTCAATCCTCAACTATTTGCCAGAAAAGTACACTTGGCGCATTATACTGAAGCTGCCAATTCCTAACCAAGTCGGCTAGAATCTCTATAGCCAATTCCCAGCTAATCTCTACCCTACTCTATGCATCCCCCATACTTACCAACCTTAGACAGACAGACCTACATAAGCTGGATGCTTGTTACAACAAAATTGCTAAATTTACCACTGAGGCCTCCTACCTTAACCATCATTGTATCTCCCTTAAATAACTAAACTGGCTAGAACTCCCACAACTCCTTCACTTTAATCAACTCACCCGCGCTCATTAACTTATTAACCACCCCCACAACATCCTTTCCCTTCAAACCATTCTACAACCCTATCAGCACTAGGCCTCTAAGATCAAGCAACAAAAATCAACTCATTGTTATCAAACCCAAAAACTCAGCAGGAGAAGCCATATTTTCATGTACCATATCTAAACTTTGGAACAATCTTCCCCCCTCTTTAACTACTCTACCTTCCAGCAGCCATTTCAAGACTGCGCTCATATCTCACTTAAATTTGCACTGGCTGTGTCCTTGCTCTAATCCAGACTAACACCCCCCCACCTAGACTCTTAACCCAACTATACTACCGCCACTACTAAACACAGTCAGAATAAGCTAGTTGTCTTTACATATTTTAAAAACTTGTCTGACAACTTTGTTACTTATATTATAAACGACAAGAAACTATCTTAACTTGCAACATTTACTGTATATACTGTTGATAATCACTATACTGTTACTGTATTAAAGCCAACAACCAGTAATGTTGTTTACTATTGCTTCAACTTTGTATCTCTATTTATCATGTACATGATGTAGAGCTTTTCTCCCCGGGCATCTGCTGAAAAAGGACCCGCGTCCAGTCAAAATTTCCCAGTAAACAAATGTAAATAAATAAATAAATAAGTACACAGTTTAGGAGGAATACACCAAAAATATGAGGCAAAAATCTGGACATTCTGTGAAAATCTGTACATTTGAGAGGTATGAGAGGGCCCCATCACCACCGCCTTCTTTTGTAAAAAAAATATTGCTCATCCAAATACACAAACTTATTCTCTAGAATGGTCTCCATAAAACTGTACAAAGTTTCAGTTTCACAATGACTCAAATCAGTAGATGCAAACATAAAGTCATGAAACCATTCAAAACCAGTCTTATGTGGGATGACATTGAACAAGTTGGTTACATCAATGGTCAAAATTCATATTATCAGTATATTCCACTTGCTTTAACTTTGCCAGAAAATCCCACAAGTCCACACATGCATGTTTGAATGTCTTTAAGTATGGCTTTAACTCAGTGTCGATAAATTTGGCCATCGGATGGGTTTTGGAATTACTAGCATTAACGATAGGCCTCATAGGTAGATTTCTCACATTTTTATGGATCTTCAGAATCCTGAAAATCAAAGGCACTCTTGGGAACTTAGCAACCAAATACCAAAAAAATCTTCTGAACAAATCTGCCCTTGTGTCAACCTATCATTCAACATCATGTCAGTTTACAGTCTGAAGAAATGCTTATAGATGAAAGTGTTTACTTTTGTATTTAATAAATAACCCTTGTCCTTTTGCTTTATGTTTTTTGATGGAAGATCCTTTGGTTATGGTAGAATTTATAGTTTTTTTATGTTCTACAAGGTGTCTGAGGATTGTGAATTTCTTTATAAATGCCCTTCTGTTGACCCTTTAGTTGTGAATATTTTTTCTCATAAGCTGTCCAGTCTATTGCCCTCTTCCAAACAACTTCCTTCTGTTAAGGCTAGAAGGGCCATGGAAAATTTAGGCAAGAAGGTTTTGCACTGCTGCCAACTTGTCCTTTAAGCCATTAACTACCAGACCGATATGAGCAGGTATGCTCTGGTCCTACTTTTTCAGCTTCAAAGGTAGTTTCTGACATTCCTAACTCTGAGGGGAAGGCTTCTGCCTTTCCCTGTTAGGCTCCACTCCAAGCTGCTGCCTTTAGTTCACTCACGAGGTGCTATTCTTGATTACATCTTCAGGCTTTGCCTGATGACATCAAGACCAACATTTGGATGCTCCTCTGGATAAAATTTTGGGACTGCTGCTAATTATTTATTTAAGTCCCTCCAGGATAAGAGTAAGGCCTTGCAGAAGCTAAAACATATTTTTGTTTTTCCTATTCCCAAGTTTCAGAGGAGCTATCCTTCCAAGTCTGCCTTTGTAGGCAAACTCGTCCCCCTCTTAAGGCTAAGAAGGGTTCCATGCATGGTCCTCCTGTTAGTCAGGTTCCTTCCTCCCAGAAGCCTTCTTTTCAGGACAAACTTGGTCTTATTTTATGTTTGGCTTTCCCCTCCCCTCATCCAGGTTCCCTTGCCTCTTCATCTCTCTCTCTCTCTCTCTCTCTCTCTCTTCCAAATTGGAAATAGATCACCCAAGATTCTCGCATTCTGTCCATTATCCATCAGGTATATTTCATGGTTTGTAAGTCCCTTCATCCCTTTTCAGGCATTCCTCAACATCTTCAGGAAAAGCTTCACTTCCCAGAGGTTCTACCCAAATAGTGAAGGGGTTTTACTTTACAATATTTTTGGTTCCCTGAAAAGAAAGTACATGGAGACCAATTCTGGATTTTTCCCCTACTCCACCCTTTTCTCAAGATCTCTTCTTTTGGATGTTGTCCCTTCTGGAATCATCTCCTCTTCTGCTTCCTCAAGTCTTTCTGATGTCTCTAGATCTCAAAGATAACTACCTCCATATCCTCATTCAACCCCATTTCAGGATGTTTTTACATTTCCCTGTCTCTTTCTTGCATTTTTGGTGATCTGCTTTGTCCTTTTGGCTTCTCTACTGCCCCAAGGGTATCCACCAAATGCCATTCTGCTGTCATTGATTTTTGCAGTCTTTGAAGTATACAGAATTTTCCCTAGATAGACAATCTGCATATTAAAGCTCCTTCTTCCAGTGGTCTACTACAGGATTGTTTACCACTTGTCTTATACACAGTCTGGGGTTGGCCATAAACCTCAAGGAATCAGTTCTGACACATTCCCAGGATCATGTTTTCCTCATGTGCAGGCTTCAGATCATTCCCATGCTTCCTACCTCAAAGCTCTGTCTTTGATAGCCTTTTTGAAATCTCTTCTTCATCTGTCCTCTTTCACGGAGATGGAATTTTTCAGGGTCCTGGGATTTTGGCTTCCACCATTCCCATGCTCCCTCTTGTCAGGCTCCATATGAGGAAGTTTCAGTGGTACCTCAGATTAGTGTGGCTTCAACATTGCCACCTCCTGCAATCCACTGTTCCTTTTCTTCCTTATCTCAAGCTCATGTTTTAGTGGTGGATTCATCAAATTTCTCTCTATCCAGGGCTTCCTTTTCAAGCTCATTTTACCACTCAAGAGTTTTTCAGAGACACCTCAGAAAGGGAATGGACCCCTAAAGATCCAGGGTCTGTGCTCTCCTCATTAGAGGTCAGTCCATATCAACACTATGTCCTATCTTCTTCGCAGAATAGCTCTTCAGGTCTGGAATCTAGCCATCCAGTGTCAAGTGACTCTTTAGTTGGTTTTCATTTCTTCAGAGGACAGTCTTGTTGCAGACGCTTTCAGTAGGTTCAGAACACAAGCTCTCGAATGGATGCTTCACAGAGATATGTTCCTGAACATCAGCCATCGGAGGGGGGTTCCTTAGATAGATCTTTTTCCCTCAACTCTGAACAAACAACTTTCTCTATTCTGTTCCAGAGTCCCAAGTCCTCTGACTTGGAAAGTGGATGCCCTATTACTTCCTTTGAAGGTGTGTTTCTGTACCTTCCCCTTTCCTCTGTTGTTGAGAGTTTTGCACAAGATCAGACAGGAATCTCCCAAAATCTTGATTATGACTCCCTATTGTCTCACACAGCATCGGTTCCTCAATCTTTCCCACATGGCCAGGGGCAATCACCACAAGTTACCTCACCAGATGGATCTCCTCACACAAAATAAAAGGTGTCTTATTCTTCCTGACCTGTCCACTCTTCAAATGACACTGAGGATGATAGGATTTTGATTTTTTATAGGCATCTCTTTTCTGAAGACATGCTTTGGGTTCTGCAGGAGGCCAGGAAACCCAGTATCAGAAAATCATATATGTCCAAATGGAAAAGATGTCTGGTGCCTCTCTCACCATCAAGATCCCCTTTCACTGGAGGCTCCGTAAGTTGTCTCTTATTTGTGTGATGTGCTCATTGCTGGGTTGGCATATTCTTTAGTTAAAGTTTGCCTGCTAACAATTTCTACTTCTCTGCACCCGAATCCTCTTCTGACCTGTAGGTTCAAGGTCAAACAATTCTTTAAAGATGCCCTTCATATCAGACTTCCCAGGAAGCCCATTCTACCTTATTGGGACCTCAATTTTGGACTAGAAAAATTGACCTGTGCTCCTTTTGAGCCTGCTTTTTCAGCTACTTTACAACATTGTACTTGGAAGACTGTTCTTCTTTTGGCTCAAGAGTTTTTGAACTTCAGGTTCTCATGGCTGTTCCTCCTTTTTTAGTTTTTATAGAGACAGGGTTTCTTCAAACTAATCCTTCTTTCATGCTCAGGATGGTCAATGAGTTGTCACTTAATCAGTCTATTCATCTTCATTCCTTTTTACCTTCTCCTTAGCCTGCCAGTGAGAAGGATGCACAGACAGCTCTGGTTTTATTTAGACAAAACTGAAGTGGTTCAAACATTCGAGCAGCTTTTTGTTTCTTTTCATCACAGGACTTTCAGTTTGGCTGTATCTAAGCAAAACATCTCTTCTTGGATTTCTAAAGCCATTTCTTTCCATTATTCTTTTCATGACAAATGTCTCTACTCATCTGTAAAGGAACATTCTACTAGGACTGTTGCCTCCTCTGGGTTCTTTTTTCAAGGGTCTGGATACCACTTCTGTCCTTGAGGATGCTACTTGTTCCTCTGTTTGTACTTTCACTAAACATTACATTATTCACCCCCCTGCACCCCCCATGTGGGGGGCTGTGCCTCCCACACCCCCTACTTTAATATTCCAACTCCAAGATCACACTACAGTGGGGTAAGGGAAATCTCCCATTTACTGCTATATGCGGTAGTGCTAAATGGGGGATTTCCCGTACCTTACCTGCAATGCCAACACTCAGATGGCACACACACACACACACACACACACACACACACACACACACACACACACACACACACACACACACACACACACACACACACACACAAAACATGCAGGGCATCTTGCTGCCCTGCATACACACCCAGCATTCCACAATCTCACTTACCTGGCACTTCCACTTTAAACCTTCGATGTTCTGAACATCGATGTTCTGGTCTCAATGATCAGAACATCGATGTTCTGAACATTTGATTATTTAAAGTGAACCCGGAAGGACATAGTACAGATGTGAAAAATCTTACCATGTCCATCTCTTCACTGTTACAGTATTCACTCCCTCCGTATTTCCCCCAATGTCCTAACTCTTGTCCGGTGTTTTGCTTCCCTCCTGGCCAAGGGGCCCTTCTCCCTTTTCTCTTTTCCTTCTGGATGTGCATGTTCCTATTTATCCCTGAGGGTATTCTGTTCCTCTTGGGGCTTTTTCACTTGTGAGTATTTGCATCTTGTTGGTCACCTTTATGCTGTTCATCTTGCTTGGGGAGTATATGTGTGCTGTACGGCACTTATAAGAGCCAAAGGCGTTGGTATACTGGCTGGATGTCAGTCTGTCTATGCCAGGAGAATCTATAGGTGAAGAATACTGCAACAATGAAGAGAAGGACATCTGCCATTATGGTAAGATTTTACATAACTGTACTATTTATGTAAGTTCACTTAAAAATCCAGATTGAATAAAAGATTCTAAACACTTGAGAAGGCTCTTGACAACTGAAAAAGAGTCTGCAAATATAAGACAATTGTCCAGCCTATAGAAAATCTGAATGCCTTTAAGACTGAGGTAAGTAGTTACTGGAACCATACATTGCAATATTCCTGGAGCAGTAGATAATGCAAAGGGTATCACGGAGTCCTGATAATATAAGCCAGATACATAAAATATTAAGAAATTTCTGAACCTTTTGCCAATAGAAATGTGATAGTAGGTATTTTTTTTTAAATCTAGCTTTAGCAAGAAAGGGATAACATTAAGAGATAACATTTTGAACTTTGAGACCTTGAGAAAAAGATTTAGAAAGAACAACTCTAGCATAGGTCTCCAAGTCCCTTCACTTGTTGGCACCAGAAATATCCTTGACTAAAACTGTCTGCCCACCTGGCAAGCAGTCAGCAGTCTTATGCAGCACTGGAGGTAACAGGGAAACGTGGTTTACTGGCCAAGGAAGAATCCCCTGGTAAGGAGGGAAAGATTCCTAACGACAAGTTAACTCCTACTGAATTACTTTTAGAATTAATTTGCCTGAAACAAGCTGGTGACTCAAAGAAGATGAAGGCTCAGAGAAAGGAGAGATTGACAGGGTGGTAGCCTGGAGCAGCAAATAGTCATTCAGACTTAGTGGGCTGTCCTTGTGATTGTAAAGGTTTGCCTTTCACTTTGGAGATTTTCAGATTGTCGCCAAGTAAATCTTCTCACATCTGACCCACCCAGAAGGATCAGCTCTGGAAACAGCATTAGTAGCATCATAAGAATGCTTTAAAGTATGTGCATTTACAAGAGAAAACAGATCTTAAAGAGGCATTCAAACATTTCAGTTTAAAATTATGAATGTTAAAGTGGCAGAGAAATTTACTCTCCTCCTAAATTTGTCAAAAGTTTTCCATCCTTGTCAGAGGGAATGGGATTAGTCATAGCAATTTAGTCAGCAGAAGCAGTTTTGGATAAGGAAATTACTGCTGGGTTTGCTTTAGGATTTGAAAATAAGTTTTTCTAAATCTGAGGCACCCTGTATGCCCTGTCAGACTTCCTAGGGGCAGGAGGCTGACATTCAGGTAAAGTATAAGCTGTGAGAAAAACATTCACTAAAGCAGATAGACCAGGAGGAACAGCTACAGACCTGAGAACATCCCACAGTAACAAGTCATAGCACATTTGCTGGGAAATAGGAATTTCATCCATTTCCCAGTGGAAGCAAATAATTTTTGATACAATCAGAAAAATATAATCTTCTTGAGGGAAATGAAAGCAACACTTTCCTCAGAATCAGAATCTTCAAGTAGAGAACATTCCCCATCCAATCCCTGTTCTTCCAGATAACATTTAGTGTCAGAAAGTACCTTTTTTTTCTTTTTCTTTTCTACCCAAAAGAGGTAGTAGGGAGAGGAAAAGCAGCAAAACTGTGTCCATAGCAACTGAGACAGAAGAAGGTACACTTTTCTCTTTTGGTATCTCTTACTAGTAAACTCCCTGGAAAAGGATTGATTCATAGCAGGTATACCAGTGCAAGTATCAGGTTACCTCTCCCAAGTATGAGAAGAACCTTCGCCCACCAGTTCCTCTGAAAATGACAGGAGTGCTTCTTCCTTACCTGCAAAGGGCATCCCTAAAGCTGCAAAGGACATGTCTTTCCCTCAGTCCTTAGTGGCTGTAGGTACTGCACAAGAAGTACAGGGTGAAAAGATAAGTGAACTGAGAAACCAAGTCCTGCCACAGCAGAGTCACCCACCAGTGACTGAGGCACAACTAAAGCCAGCCTGACACCCCAAATCTCCCTAATTACTTTTTTATTCTTGTGGACAGAGGAAGGAAGAACCATGGAGACTAGTAGCTGCTCCATAGGTTAAGCCAAAGGGAAGCAATGAAGCTGGGAACATGTGTCTAAGTGAGTTGGTAAAAAGTTAAGCAGTCAACAGGAGGTTCTGATGTAAGAAAATAATTGACAATCCCACAGAGAACAGTATCCTTCCCCAACACATAAAACCTACAAAACCTGTAGGAAAATAAGTCAAGAAATTAAACTTTTAGACAGTTTGTTCATATCAGCATTCATACTGTAAGACTTTGTTGACAAGTTGTAGCAGTCGCAAACATTAAAGTTTCAAACTTATTTGTTTGTGTCTTTTGGCTTTTCCTGGTTAGGGGTCACCACAGCGGAACTCCGGTCTGCTAATGATTGGCAGTTGATTTTTACGTACTGGCTTGCCAGCCTGACGCACAACCTTCAACAAAGGTACGCCCATTCACACATGTCTCCACGCAGAAGACGCTCTAGCTGAGAATCAAACCGGACAGCATCTAACTGTGAGGCGACAATGCTACCACAGCACCACCACCACTGGTATTAAAGTTTCCAACTAAAAACATTAATTTAGACAGAAGAAAAACACAGACTTTCCTCAGAAAAATAATTTGTGAGACATCTCCCCAACAGGGGACTTATCTGCACAGCCTTATAAAATTGCTAGACTATCAACAATTCTGCAGGGGCCAACAAAGGAGTACACTTTGGTAAGATCTCTAAGAGTTTTGTAGTCTGTCTTTTTGTATGGAGCTCCTCTCAAGCTCATGATCATAAGAGTATGTGGGTGGATGGGGGGGAGGTTGCCTTTTAGCTTTGAAAAGTCATCTGGTAGCAGTCTGGAAGGATCCAATCTACATAGGCTACTGCAACAGTGATCTAATGTTGAACATCATGACTCATACTCTTACCATAGTCTCAATCACAGTTAGCTCCACCCACATTGAGTTCAGATGCTGCCTAGATTTTAAAAATGGGCTTCGATACTATCCATTTGACTGACTTCTTATGAAAGACCTCGACATGCACGCCTTCAGACAGCTTAGTCAAGCAACTCATTATTAAGATGGCTTACACTAAAGAAAATATCTAAGCATGAACTTCCCTGCATAAACTTTTGCCCACAGGGTTCTTAGATTACAGATTGCTACTTTGGGGATGTTATTCATTCACCACTGACTAACAACAACCAGTCTAGCACACTACCAGTGTGGAACGATAACAAAGCAGGGTCCATGGAGGTAATCATAATGTTACTGATTAGGACAAGAATGCAATGTCAAGCTTAGGACATAAAGGATGCAAGTTGAATATGAATCTACGCTGAAGGGATGAGGTGATTATATCACTGTGTAGTTGTTAATGAGACAGTACTTGAAATATTTTGTACAGTGTGTTGTGCTCATATCTGCAGAAGGGCATACATGTTTTAGATACAGCCAGAGGACAGGAAACAACATGCTGTTAAGGTTTGCAGGAATCACTAGTATATGTGATGACAGACTAAATATCCATGCATGCGTGTGTCAGAACAGGATGAGGTAGTGCTGAAACTTTCATAATCCTCAGTCGAATTAATAAGGTTAAAAGAGCAGGTTATACATAAAAATAATTGCATGCAACAAGAAGCCATAACATAAAACTGGGGCAGACTGAAAAAAATAAGAATAAATACTTTGCGGGAATAGGTAGTTAAGGCTCCATGATAGTCTCTACTGTAACCTATTATAATAAAGGATGGGGCACACAGTAAACAGCCATAGTATACAGGACGGTCTGCTAAAACCGATGAAATAAAAGAAAGTGGGTGAACTAGTCTTAAGATTTTTGCTCATCTCTGTAACTTCAACTGCATATTTTCTTCCTTAATAAAAGGATTTTTGTTTTCTGGAACTGTTTTTTACATTCAGAATTATTCTGTAATATGACCACAAAATGGTTGCTGGGAACTAAAACATGGCAAAGTGGCTGATGTAAATGATTAATGTCTTTACCTAGACTGCAGAGACAGTACTGTAACTTTATGTCTGCACAGTTACCTCTTTTTCCATAACAACCAAGGAAAACAAATAAACAACATTAGACATCTGCTTTCTCTCTATATATTTCATTATGACAAAAGCAGGCTACATTATGGAATTTTATCATCTGTTGTCAGCTGCAACAAAAAATTATCTGAATTAATTTAGGTAGCTGTACCTGCAGGTATACACTTGTCTGCTTCACAGATAATGTTATATTTCAGTTGAAACACACAGGCATATCCAATGCATAAGACTAGTGTCTGCCGCTATACACCCTTTTTAATTTTGCTTCAAGAAAAAAACAAATAAAAATATTATTGGGTTGTGTAATCTGAAAAGATGTCCACTGCTTATTATGCCAGTAGAAATGTGTTTTGCCATGCCGCTCACATCCCCATTTATTCCAGTCCTTTTATACTATTTTTATTCCATGTATAATGAAGACCGGCTACTGATACAGCCATCACTCCATCTTCATTCATATACAAGAATCTGGTTTCTTTTCTATGTGCCATGATTGGTTCCCTAAGACCTGATCATGGCTCACATCTTTGGTGTTTGTCCTAGTTTTAGAAAATCCCTATGTGTACTCTTTGTACATCCTCTTTCTTCAGGATCTGTTTGATGCAATCTGATTCTTTTTCTTTTGACTTCTTCTGCTAAATCAGAGCAGACTCTGTTCCTTAGTCTGGACGTCCTGCATTCTTATCTGTGTTCTTGCTGGAATTAGACTCCCACAGATAAGCCTGACCAGGCCATGCATGCAGGAAACTCGTTTCTACTCCCCTGATTTGTGTGCACTTCCCTCTTTGTAATCTTCAGTTATGCTACCCTAAAAAACATGCCCATTTTGTGTGACATGACAATTCAATCTCTGTGCCCATCACAGATGTAATAGTTACTGGTGTTTTAGTGATTGTTCCCAAAGACACTGACAGTTATACACTATGTACACTATAGCGTACATGTGCACAGCCAGGGGGAAGCAAATGCCAAAAGAATCTTTCAAAAGTTAGACTGTTCTTATTAGCCACACTCACTGTGTTGTGCCACCACCATTTCACTGCACCCCCTATCAGCTTACAATAATTGAGTGCTGATTATTCTGTCACTGTTAATTGAATATTCCCCTCGTGAAACCTATATATCTTTATACTGGTCTCCTTAGCTCCTAGCTGAAATATCCAAATCCTGCAAGCCCTGGAATATTTGTATTAATATGTGCAGAGTATAAACTATAAAATATTGATTTATCAATCACTTCATTTATGAGTTTTAATTTTTAGAAAAAAAATTATCGCAAAACTGTTACTCTGTGACTTTATTGCATATATTTAACAGTGCAATTTCAGAGCATGTTGCACTTATAAAATGTCAGTAATACTGTGTGTGTGTGTGTGTGTGTGTGTGTGTGTGTGTGTGTGTGTGTGTGTGTGTGTGTGTGTGTGTGTGTGTGTGAGAGACTGAATGTGAGGGGGGGGTCTGTGATTGTAGTGAACAGCTGCTCAATTTAGAAATGTTCAACTAGTAGCATCATACCTCTTGACGTCTTGACACAAGAAATTTGGACAAAGCCAAAAATAATATGGGGGGGACAAAGGCCCAAAAGGTGAGACACACTTTAAATATTGCTCTTATAAACTTAGAAAGTTGCTAGAATAAAATGTTTTGAATTACCATGTCTTTCTTAAGGATATGAAATATGAAACTCAAATATTTGTCATTATTTAATGAATTCAATCCTCACTGATTTGCTAGAAAACAACAAATTTTAGAAGGAACAGACCAAAATATGAGGCAAAAATCTGGACAGTTGAGCAGTATGAGTAGCATACACAAAGCATAGTCAGATTCCTGCTTAACTGGTGAAAAAAATGCAGAAAGAAATCCTCAATTTATTCATTCTCTGATTATATGCCTATCCTAATCAGGGCTACAGTACAACCATGAATAGGATAAAGCAAGTAACAGTTATAAGGAGTACATAACTGTTAAAATGTTGTTTTCCCATGCACCTGTTGCATGTAAGAATGCTACGGTTCTGTCTTTTAATTTTGATAAAAGTCTTGTGTTGCAGACAACTATCTTGATTTAAATGAAACCATTTCTATATCTAGTGTATTAAGAGTGAAGAGTGCTATGTTTACTTAAAGTGTTTTCACTAATATATATTTTTAATATGTCTAGATAGTGTATTAGAATATGTATGATTTTAATAGATGTATTTTTATGAAGATGGACTGTAACTTTAATTGTGAAATACCTTAAATGGTTAATTGGGTGATTGTATGGGATTGTTGGTATTTAAGATTGTAGAGGGATGTGGTATTTTATTCTGAAGAAGTCCTGTGTACCATTGGATGAAAGCGCTCAGTAAACCTTTATTCCATCGCCTTGTTGGTTTCACCATCCTTTGTGTTTTTCTCTTGTGTTGCGGTTCCACCTTTAGTTATGTAATTGCAGTAAAACTTGTTTTTTAACTATGGTAAAACATTATTTCAAGCTAAAGATGTACCAAATTATTACAATTACAAAACTGAGTAAACCATTTAAGCAGACGCTACTGGTGACATTATAATCAAGTGCAAAAAAGGGAAAAATGCTAAGGCAGTGAGAAATTTAAAACAAAGATATGAAAGCATAACACAGACACATATGCATCTGTGTTGATTATTCACTTCTCATATGTACTGCTTGGCATAATGAAGTGACGTAAGTACAGCAATATAAAATAAAAGATGTGCATTTTACACAAATAAAATCAAAAGCACTAGCTCAGCTAAACAATACATATAGAATGTTCTCTTTTGCTTGAGTCTGGTCTGCAAATGCCTAATATTAAGCAAGAAATGAGGTTAGCAGCATATTCAGCCATAATAATGTTTATTATGGAGATGCTTGCTATAATAATGCTAGGTAATATATATGATACTCTGATTAATAACTTCTACTTACCCTTAAACCATTCAATGTCAAACAGCAGATGGGAAAACTATTTACCTTTATTTATCTTTTGCTGACAAGATTAGTCCCACCAGAGTAGCCTTACTTCAAGGGAGACCTGAGATGGCATTTCACCTACTAGGAGAAATTTGGCCAGGACATCAGGAAACCTCCCCTACTCTTTTCCATAGGGAGACACACTTGTGTGTGGCACATATTACTTCCTGTTTCTGTCCCGGGTACATACGCAGCTCTGAGAAACAGGAGGAAGTATGCCGAGTCTATATGAACAGAATATAGGTGTGGGGAAGGAAAAAACAAATATGGAGATGGTGGAACCTTTACACATAAGGCAGTTAAGTGATATGGAAGAAGTGCAGAGCTCATTCATATCAGATGAGAAGAGACCAATAAAAGAGATGAAGGAACGGAAAGTTGTGACTGAATCGGTTCCAGATTCAGAAGTTATATTCCAGGAGAAGTTGTTTGAGGGAGATGAAAAGAGTCAACAGAGATGGATTATTAAAACCCTTCAATCTGGAGAATTGTGGGTTGTTTATTTAAAAGAAATGATTAATCCGAGTGAACCAGAGAGTGAAGTAGTGGCATCATGGGGTGAGATTATGGAAAAGATACAAGAAGAAGAGGTTGCTGAGGTCTTGACAAGAAAGAAGTTGTGCGCACAGACAGTGAAAGAGGGAGAAAGAAGAACTGAAGAGGTGAAGGAAGTGAAGAAGAAATTTGTCTTAAGAGTAAGCAATAAGAAAGGGAAAGGACTTGATAGTTATGAAGTATGGGACACTGTAATTGCACCATTTAGTGTTTCACCCAAGGAGGCAAGAGCCTTTATTCTTATCAATAAAGAAATATACTGCGATGTATTTTTTTGAGGCAGACCAGTATATGGAGAATTTTTAGAATGATATGAAGAAAGATGAACTATAATCCTTGGCCTGAATATGTAGTACAGACGTTTCATATTGGAACAAAAAAAAAAAAGAGTTATTATATAATGTAGAAAGGAAGTTCAAAAGGAGGAATTGAAAGAATAGTTAAAGACTATATGCAGAGATGCTATGGATACAACAAAAATATATGATGAAAGAGGTTTATGGACTAGGGAATGGGAATATTGCATTATTTTGAAAATGGAGAGAGATAGTGCTGCTCATATACCTAGTGTGACTAATTATGAACAGTAACAGAGGATTTGTAAAGTATAGAGGGCAGCCAAAAACATGCTTTTTCTGTGGAAAAATGACCATTTGCTTAATAAATGTGATAAATGAAAATGTTTTATTCGTGGTAAAACGGCATGAAGGAAAAAAAAATTGACATGAAATGTAAAAAATGTGGAAAAAATGGAAATGCCTGGGTAGATTGTGAAGAAAATGTAGAAGTCACACTAAAAGAAGGTACACAACATTCAGTATATGATAAAATATAGAAAAGGAACAAGAAAAACAGGTTAGTACACAGGAAAGAAATAAAAATATAACAATGGAGAGAAAAGATGGGGAAAGAGAAAGGGAAGAAGAACTGCTTGATATGAGTGAAGAGGAATATATAAATTGGCAAGCAGTGAGAGGAAAGAAAAAATGCATAGGGAAAAGAGTGAAAGAGAAGAAAAGAAAATTTAAAAACATAATTGTGAAATAGAATAAAAAGGGTAAAATATGAGAAAGGAATAATACTAATTTCATTTAATGGCTAAAGATTTTAGCTTTAAATGTAAATAGAATGAAGAATATTAAAAGAATGGGTATTTTAGAATGGTGTGCTTTAATTGATTCACATATAATTATATTAGAAGATACCAGAATCTTGACAGAAGAGGAACGGTTACAAACATAAATGTTACGGGGTTGATCTATTAGCTAGAATATTTGAAAAGATACATGTTCAGGAATAGGTATATTATGTCAAGAAAACATTAAAATATTAGACGGCACAATAGTTGAATTGGGAAGAATAAAGGTAATAGATGTAATATGGAAAACAAATGTTTACAGAATTATTGCAATATATGCATATGTTACAAAGAAAGAGAGATAATGTTTAAAAAATTCTAAATTATGTACGTATTAATATGGCTACATTTTTGTGGGGGATTTGAATTGCAATTTAAGAATAGGAAAGAAAAAACGTAATGCTGTTAAAATGATATATGAGATAATGAAATATGGAAAGCTATACATATGGGGTAACAAACATTGGACTTACAGAAGAAGTGAAATCAAAACCAAAATTGACAAATGTTTAGTATCAAATAGTTTATAAAATTAAAAAAAAATGAATAAAAAAGGCAGGATTTTTACACCATCTAGCTATAAAAATAGAGGTACATGAGATAGAAGAATATATAAGAATAGGCAAAGGTGTTAAGAGGTTTAATGAAAAAGACTTAAATAAAGATGAAATGAAGGAGATAATTAAATTATGGAAGGATCATATAGGAATGAGAATATTTTACAAAACCTGTACAAATTGGTGGATAAGTTTTAAGAAAAAAATATAAAATGTGTTTTTGGAGTGTCAAGAAGAAAAGAGAAGAAAAGAGCAATTAAAATATAAACAGTTGAGTCAAGAAGCATTCAAGGAAATAATGAAGGATTAAAGAGCTTTCTATGGGAAAGTAAAATAAATATATTATGTAAATTAGTAGAAGATTAGGAGATTGATATATAAATAAAGATGTTGTTTACAAGGAAGTAAAGAATAGTTAGCACCTACTTGAATAAATTAAAAAAGGAGAATAAAAGATTAATAAGGGTATTAAAGAATAATAAAGTAAAAAAAAATAATCATGCAAGATGGAACATTTGAGGTAATTAAAAAACATATAGTACAGTCTTTTGTAAAAAAAAGAAATGATTCAGAAATTGCTAGTTAAAATACTAAGTGAATAAGATAATGAGAATTTGGAGAAAAATATAAATATGAAAGAGCTAAATGCAACATTGAAAGGTATCAATATGGATACAGCTATAGGACTAGATGGTATTGAATATCATACGTGTAATGATAAGGAGAATTGGAAAAAATCCTTTTGGTGGAAGTATTAAATGAATGGTTAAAAATAGGTATGGTAGATAATGAGATATGTATGAGAATCATAAAATTTATATGGAAACAAGGAGATAAAGACTATATAAGAAATTAAACAATACAGACTATAAGATACTTATGAGAATAGTAACTAAAAGACAACAAACAAAGGAGATAGGTTTCTTGATCAAACAATTTTTGGTAGAAAGGGGAAAGGAAGCCAGGATATTATGGATAGTAAGAGAATAGATGATATGGTAAATAAGAAGATGGAAGCTAAAATTATGGTAGGAGATTTAAGTAAGACATTTGATAAAATACAATATAAATCCTTATGGGACATATCAAGGGCTTATAACATAAGTGATAGGATAATAAAAGTAATTAAGTCCGCATATGAAAGAACTAATGAAGGAATAATTTTAAATGGATGGTTAAGTGAGGAAATTAAAATTGGGTGTGGAATAAGGCAAGGATGCCCAGCGAGCAATATTATTTTTCTTTAGTTATGAATGTAATTGTTAACAAATTCAATAGAATGTCAAATACAGCAGGTTATAAGATAACAGATGAAATACAATTACCAATAATATATACATATGCAGATGACATAGAGTTAATCACTAAGAACAAAGAATGGATGGAACAGACAATGACAAAGTTAACTAAGTTTTTAAAGACACTTGGCGTATGTATAAATAAGGAAAAGGTAAAGGTTTTGGATTCAAGGGAATATAGGAGATATGCAGTTCAATGTAGAGAATATAGATATACATTAGGAATAGTATTTGGATCAAGCGACCATAAAAAAAAAAAAAAAACAATGGGAAAAAATTATTCAGGAAATAACAGATATATGCACATTTTGGAAGTCATTTAAGTTGTCAAACAAGAAAAAAGTGTATTTGATAAATTCTATTTTATTAGGAAAATTAGCATACATAGCAAGTATTTACAGGATACCAATGAATTGCAAAAAAAGTTAATGTCCATTATATTTTCATTCATATGGGGGTCTAGATTAAATCCAGTTAGAAGGAGAATTTTGTATGTAAAGGAAGAAGGAAGATTGGGGTTAATAATCCCAGTTGTTCATACGGCTTCAATGAATTTGTATAAACCTTTAGTAAGTTATAAAAAAGACAGTAGGAATCTGATATAATACATTTTGTATGATAAATATAAGTGTTTTGGGGAAAAATGAGGATAGGGAAAACTTAAAATGTTATGTGAGTGAAGATATAAAGGAATAACAAAACTAATTTTTTATTGAAATTAAAAAGGAATATGGTTGAAAAAAATGGGAAAGAATGGTATTTGAATATTATGAAAGAACATTACTTTATCTTTCCTTGGAAACATTTGAGATGGAAAAAAGAAAGCTATTAAAATGAGATTTATATGGTGTAAGAAAATATATGAATGCAAGGATTTTCTATGGAGACTATCGATAACTAAACTGCCTGTTAAGGCTAATATGCCTTATAAAAGGAAACAGGAAAGGGTATGTATTCATTGTGGGGCACTTCAAACAACAGAACATGTGTTCTTAAAATGTTCTAGAGTGAATTTTATGAAGAAGTATGTAAAAAATAAAATGTTGAAAGGTTTTGAAAAAGTTAAATACTTAAGAACATATTTGAATATGAGTATTGTAATAAAAAATAAGATGTGAAGAAAACTGATAAAATTATATTTTATGGACATTATGGACTGAGAGACTTAATGAAGTAAAGTTGAATGGGAAATGGATGTTAGCAAAAATTCTAAAGAAAATAAATTTTTGGCTTTGAAAAAAAGGATGAGGGAGAAGTGCTTACTAATAAAATTGTGTTGTATTGTATAAAGGTGTAAATTATTGTACATAATGTATATACAATATATTATGAAAATAATCTATATAAGTGGTGTTAACCAATAAAGAACCCCTACTGTTTTCAATAGGTATTGTGGGGTCTTTTACATCCACCTGAGCTACCAGCTATTCAAGCAGATGGGACCTTGGTTTAATGTCACATATGAAGGACTGCACACTCAGGAGTGTAGCACCTATTGATGCTGCACTACAGTGTAGGCAATTGATTCACCTGGCGTGGAAGTACAACTCACAGTCTTCTGCACCAAAGGCGAGTGTGATACCTGTTGCACTAGTAACAGTTTAAAGAAATTCATCTGCATTTTTGTGTCATTCTTCTGCACTTAACAGCAATCCTACCATACAAGCAGAAAGTAGCCATGGGGTAGAAACAGTGTCCTGTAAATACTGATGCAGGATAAGGCATTCTTTCATTTTTTTTTTATTAATTTGTAGTTATGGAGCGCCATGTACAAGGATCAGAAGACTGTATTAACAACTAGAATAAGCTTGGACCTGTCACTGCACTAGATGGCAGAACGCAAGAAAGACAGATGAAAGTAAAGGTTTTCATAAGTCAATAAAATGTATCAGCAATCATAGCTTCATAGGTTCATAGGTGTGCACTAGGCTAATGACCCTGGGGCCTTTACAAGCCTAGCCATAGGATTACCCTAGCATAATGCCACCCAAACTTAGTTCCCAGTGCCTCTGTCGAGTAGAGCCACTGGAATTATCCCCAGGGTGAATTTTCTGTTTCCCATCCACTCATCAAGATTTCTCTTGAAGAGGGTCAGTGAGGTGCTCTGCTTGACATGTATGGGAAGTCTATTCCAGAACATGGGCAGTCTCTGGGTTATGAACCTGTCCCTCCAGCATGTTCTGTTAATTGTAGTAATGAGGGTGAGGTCTGTAAAGCATGTGATTTGGAGGGATTGGGATTTCTTTATATGTAGCATTTCTAACAGAGCTAGGTCAGACATGCCTTTGTAAGTCAAGCAGAGATTGCCTCTAAGTAGGCGATATGAGACAGAGAACAGTTGGAGTTTTTTGAGTCTGTCCATATAGGACAAGTGTTTAAGGCCTAGGATCCATTTTGTGAGGTACTTTTGTGGCCTCTCCAGTTGTTGCAGGTGTCTAGTGAAGTACATGCCAAATGGGCCACTGTGCTCAATGATTGACCTAATGAGGGAAGAGTAGAGGGAGACAATGACATCTTTCTTCCTGGATGCAAAACCCTTAGTAATGAGATGTGCCACATAGAAGGACTTTCTGACCACATTGGCAATCTGGTGCTCAAAAGAGAGGTTACTGTAAACCTGTGTTCCCAGATCTCTTATAACTCCTTCTGTGTTCAGTGGACTACCATCAATGTGGTAATTCATGGGAACTGGATTTTTCCCAAAGGTGATCATGAGACATCTTTTGGCATTGAGTTTAAGGTCATGGTTCTGACACCACTCGCTGGTCTCAGTGTGGCCATTATGTAGGATGTCAGCATCACTTGCCAAGTTAATAACAGCTTCCAACTTGCAATCATCTTTGAACTTTGTCAGCCATAGTCCCTTCATGCCGGCCTGGACTTCAGAGAAGTAGATAACCAAACAGGAGAGGACCCAGGACTGAACCCTGTGGGACTCCACTCGTGACTAGTCAGCAGTCTGACTTGGAGTCAGCTACTTTCACACTGTGGGTTCTATCAAGTGATAAGTGGAGTACCTCAGGGTTCAGTCCTGGGACTGCTCTTGTTTGGCATCTACTTCTCTGAAGTACAGGCCAACACTAAGGGACTCTTGTTCATAGGTTCATAGGTTCGTACTAGGCTACCTGCCCTAAGGCATTTATAAGCCTAGCCAGAGTGTGTGTGGCTTTCACCACCCCTTAGGCAAGTTAATAATAGCTTCCAACTTGCAATCATCTTTGAACTTTGTCAGCCAGAGTCCCTTCATGCTGGCCTGGACTTCAGAGAAGTAGATACCAAACAGGAGAGGACCCAGGACTGAACCCTGTGGGACTCCACTCGTGACTAGTCAGCAGTCTGACTTGGAGTCAGCTACTTTCACACTGTGGGTTCTATCAAGTGATAAGTGGAGTACCTCAGGGTTCAGTCCTGGGACTGCTCTTGTTTGGCATCTACTTCTCTGAAGTACAGGCCAACACTAAGGGACTCTTGTTCATAGGTTCATAGGTTCGTACTAGGCTATCTGCCCTAAGGCATTTATAAGCCTAGCCAGAGTGTGTGTGGCTTTCACCACCCCTTAGGATGAGAATACTACGCCCTTTTAGGGTTTAATTTACTATGCCTCTGTCTAGTAGTGACACAGAGATGGCCCCCGGGGTAAACCTACGATCTCCCATCCATTCGTCGAGATTTCTCTTGAATAGAGTCAGTGAGGGGCTCTGCCTAACATGGACTGGGATTCTGTTCCAGAGTGTAGGGAGCCTCTGGGTTATGAATCTGTCCCTCCAGCACGTCCTATTTATTTCTGTGTTGAGGTTTAAGTCACTTGTTCTCGTGGCTCTGATGGATTTGGATTTTCTGATGTGGAGCATGTCCATTAATTCAGGATTGGACATGGCCTTGTACGTCAGGCACAGATCACCTCTGAGTAGGCGGTATGCGACTGAATAGAGCTGGAGTTTTTTCAGTCGGGCATATGACATATGTTTAAGACCCTTTATCCTCTTGGTGAGGAACTTTTGGGGTCTTTCCAACTACTGCAGGTGTCGGGTGAGATACATCCCAAATGGGGCATTGTACTCAATCATTGGCCTGATAAGAGAAGAGTACAGGGGCACAATGACCTCTCTTGATCTAGATGTGAAACCCTTCATGATAAGATGGGCAATATAGAAGGTCTTCCTAACCACTTTGGCAATGTGAGTGTCAAATGAGAGGTTACTGTCAACCTGGGTCCCTAGGTCCCTGATTACCTCTTCCAGATTTAATGGATTACCACCTATGTGGTAATTTGTCGGTACCTTGTTTTTCCCAAAGGGTATGACTATACATTTTTGGCTGTTCAGCTTAAGGCCATGGCTCTGGCACCAATTATCTGCTTCTATGAGGCCTCTCTGAAGGATGTTTGTGTCCGCTGGAGTATCAATTATGGCACCCAGTTTGCAGTCATCTGCGAACTTTGTCAGCCACAATCCTCCTATGTTTGCCTGTACCTCAGAAAAATAAATGCCGAACAAGAGGGGTCCCAGGACTGAGCCCTGTGGGACACCGCTTGTGACTGGCTTAGAGTCTGACATAGCTCCAGCAACTCTGACCCTGTGGGTTCTGTCCTTGAGCCAGTTTGCAACCCATCTTGTGACATATGGGTTTACATTTAAGCTAGTGAGTTTGTCTATGATGCCCGAGTGGGGTATTGTGTCAAAGGCTTTTGCAAGGTCAAGGTAGGCTGTGTGAACTGCCTTACCCTCATCAATGGCCTTAGTGACTGTTTCAAAACAGTCGACCAAGTTCAAAAGGCAGGATCTGCCCTTGACAAAGCCAAATTGGGTAGGATCCAATGTCTGTAGGTCCCCAATGTCTTTGTTTATGAGTTCCATAATGATCCTCTCCATAGCTTTGCAGACCAGGCTCCAAGCTTATGGGGCGGTAATTTCCAGGGTCCGTAGAAGCACCACCTTTGTGAAGTGGGATCACTGTTGCCGTCGCCACTCTTTGGGTACATATCCTGTAGTAAGGCTAAGATTAAACAGCAGCCTTATGTGTGGGTTTAGTTCCTCTTGGAGTTCATGTAGCACACAGCCCGGGACACCATCGGGTCCCATTGATGCTGTGTTTTTAGCTTTAGAGGGCGGCTCTCACCTGGGCATCTGAGATGTTAGGGAGGCTACACTCTGCTGGGATAGTTATTTCTCCTTTTGGGGGGGGGAGAAATTTGCACTGAACCTGTCTGCCAGAATGTTGGCAATGTCAGTGGGTTCAGTGTATTTTGTGTCATTTTGGACTAACTCTGAGCATATCTGGGAGTTTCCACCCAGGTTTCTAACATAGCTAAAGAAGGCCTTGTGATTGTCTTTTGTGTCTTTTGTGATTTTTCTCTCAAAGTTGGCCTTGGATGATTTTATGAGTGATTGTAGTTTTTGCTAGTACTGATCAGAGACTTTTAAGGATTTTGCTCTGTCATGTAGTAGCTTCCTCCTCCTGTTGTAAAGTTTGTTTATGGCTGGGGTCCACTAGACTGGGAGCCTGCCTTTGGGGGAATGGATCTTGGTTTTATTTGGGATTGCATGATCCATGCATTCTTGAAGGTGCCCATAGAAGGCATTTGCAAAGGATTCAGCAGTGTGGGTTGTGGTTTCCACTGGCCCAGGGGCCTTGAAGGATACCACTTCAGTCTTAAGAAGTGTGAAGTTTGCTTTTGAGAAGTTCTTCACTGTGGTCTTTTGTGCAGGGGTGGGGCGGATGCGGATTTCCAGTGAGATTAATTTATGGTCTGATCTTACCAAAGAGGGATATACTTCCGGTGTGGAGCATTTTGTCCCCATGTTTGTGATGATCAGGTCTAGTATATTGTCTCCTCTTGTGGGAATGGTGACTAGTTGTTCCATTGCATTTGAGTTTATGAATTCTAGGAACCTTTGGGCTAGGGTGTTGGGGCTTGAGTAATGTTCCCAGTCTATGTTTGGGTAGTTGAAGTCTCCCAAAATGATGGTATTTGGAGAGACATTCATACTCTCCAGTGTCTTCAGGAAGGCTGTGTGGGGTTCCTGAGTTTGAGTGGGTAGTCTGTAGCATGCTACAAACTGTAAGGCAGTTTTGCCTATGGTTAGTTGCACCTGGATAGTCTCCGATGCTTCGTGCGTTGCCACTAACCTGGAGGTGTGGGTATCTTTGATGAAAATGGATACTCCCCCAAGTTCGCAGATGATTGCAAACTGGGAGCCATTAGTGGATCCCCAAATGATGTGGATATTCTAGAAAAGGGCCTTACAGAAACAGATGCTTGGTGCCAGAGCCATGGCCTCAAGCTCAATGCCAAGAAATGTATAGTTATCCCCTTTGGGAAAAAGCATGTACCTGTGAATTACCACATAGGTGGCAGTACACTAAACACCGAAAGTGTGATAAGAGACTTAGGGACACAGGTGGGCAGTGGTCTCACCTTCGATAACCACATCGCCACAACAGTCAGGAAATCTTTCTCTGTGGCACACCTCATCACTAAGGGCTTTTCATCCAGAAAAAAGGAGGCCATTGTCCCACTGTACTCATTACTCATTAGACCTATTATAAAATACAATGCTCTGTTTGGTATGTACCACTCAAGACATTTGCAACAACTGGAAAGGCCATAGAAATACCTCACTAAAAGAATCACAGGCCTAAAGCAGATGCCCTATCCTGACCATCTAAATAAACTCCACCTATACTCTGTCGCATATCGTCTACTCAGAGATGATCTCTGCTTAAAATACAAAGCTATGTCAAACCCAGAGCTGTTGGACATGCTAAGCTTAAAGAAATCCCAATCCCTCAAAGAGACACGCTCCAGGGACCTAAACCTTGTCATCACAATGAACAAAACATGCTGGACGGATAGGTTCCTGACACAGAGACTCCCCAGACTCTGAAATAGACTGCCCATACATGTCAAGCAGAGCGCCTTTTTGGCCCTCTTCAAAAGAAACCTTGATGATTGGATGGGAGATAGGAAATTCACCCATGGGATCATGTCAGTTGCCCTGCTAGACAGGGGTCCAGGGAAGTAAATACTGTGGGAAGAAATAGCCAGGGAATTGTTATGGCTAGGTTCGTGTACACCCTAGGGCCGATAGCCTAGTACCAATCTATGAACCTATGAACCTATCTGTGAACCAGTTTGCAACCCACCTAGTGATATAGGGGTTGATGTCTAGCTTAGTGAAATTTTCTATGATTCCTGAGTGGGGAATGGTATCAAAAGCCTTGGCCAGATCAAGGTAGGCTGTATGAACCACCTTGCCTTCATCCACAGTTCTGGTGACTGACTCAAAGAAGTTGACCAAGTTGAGCAGGTATGATTTACCCTTCACAAAATCAAACTGTGTGGGATCCAAATTTTGGAGATTCCCTATGTCCTTGTTTATTAGGTCCATGATGATGCATTCCATAGCTTTATATATCAGGCAATATTTTCCAGGGTCTGCAGTCACTCCTCTTTTGTAAAGAGGGATGACAGTAGCGGTGCACCATTCGGTAGGGACAACGCCTGAGGTGAGGCTGTGATTGAACAGGGAACACAGGTGACGTGCCGGTTCATGCTGTAGTTCATGTAGAACACAGCCAGGGATATTGTCAGGTCCCATAGAAGCTGTATTCTTGGCCTTGGACAGTGCTATTTTAACCTATGCAGCAGTAATACTGGGTGCCTGGCAATCTACTGTATTGTGATTGGTCCTTTGGGGGTCTGCTTGTAAGATAGTACCTAGAAGGCAGTGCAAACAGAGTTGCTCTTGTACCAGTACCAGTCCACTGGGGTACAAAGTCTAAGATTCTCTGTATAGTAAATGTTATAGATAACTTCAAGGATGTTTTAATTCATTTGCATTTTGGCAAAAAAAAATTCTTGCCTTATTATTTCTCTTATCACGCAAATATAATAATTTTTATTTGTGTTTCCACACTATTAGCACCGACAATCTGCACTTTATTTTCAGGCTTGTAAAACCAGACAAGGGGAAAAGCAGCCAATCGCTACTGTTAGCTTTTTTTCTTCCCCATCTTTTCATGCAGTCATGGAGCTGTGCCAGTTGTTGCCACTTCTCTCACTTCAGAGCCACTTTCCTATGCTGTTTTATAGTCAAGCCCATCTTTTGCAAATCTTCCTCACATGATGCAACAATCTTGGCTAGGAATCCTCATTTATTTTTGCTTTCTTCCTGTCTCTCACAAATATGTTTTAATTAAATCACCTGTTCTCGTGATGTGACTTTACTGTCATAATCTGTTATCCCTGAACTTCCCTAAAAATTTTTTTTCTACAGCTGGGAAAATGTTTGCTTCCTCTTTGATGCCTGTTTATTCTTGAGTCACTGTGTCCTTGTACAAACTCTACACTAATTCTACCATTGTTTTCAGGACTTTGACCCATCACAGGACTACCCAAATCAGCTTTCTTGAGACCTTACTCTATGCTTTTCACCAAGTCTCAGAATGCCTAGATGGATTATTTTCCTCATTTACAGCTTTGGCTCCACTATCTCTGTCACTGCAATGCTTAGCTCAGTTGTACTGCTTCTTGATCTTTTTTTTTATTTAAACAAGAAACATCTTTATTAAACTATTACTTATGACATAAGCAATCATACATTTATATAAATGAAAACAATTCTTATTGACATATTTTTAATTGCAAACATTATATATCACTAATAATCTATCCAGTCATTATCAGTCAAAAATTGCATAGCTTATTCAAATCCTGCCTTCATTTAAACTTCATTCATTTCCAAAATGTTATTCAGCATGTATTGTTCTCATAATTCCCATTCTGTCCTATATAATTTGCTTCTACAATTTTCTAAAGATTCCATTTCTAGTTGTTTTATCTCTATTAGTATATTCATTACTTCTAGTACAGTGGGTTTAGACTTTGATTTCTGTTTTCTAGTAATTGCCTTTTTGGCAGCCACCATAATTATATTCAGCAAGGCCTTACTGTAAGATTAGGGACTTTCATTTTAAAGTAGTTATTAGACATTAGACAGGCTAAAGGGTAAAATCATGTATGCATAAATGGCAGTTAAGCAGAAAGAAAAATAACCTTGCTGGTCAAGCATGTGAGACAATTTATTAAAAAAAAAGACAAGCATAAAGTGTTTAAAAAATACAGAAATACAGAATGTTCTTTTCTTAAGGGAAAGATACAATCCTGCCAGCTACAGAATGTTCCTTAATGGAATGTTAAATAAAGCACATACGAGACAAAGCGTGAGACCAAGGTTAGAAAAATTAAATAAGGAAAATTACTGGATTGAAGCAATATAATATGTTGTGCTCAGGATAGCAGTTCAGTTAAAGTTAGTGAGTTCATTCGACCTTTTACTTCAGAGAAGATTACAGACACTTGAGCCTGAGTACAGAAGACAGGTCAAATAAGGACTATATTAGTTTACATTGTTAAGGACAATCAGAATATGACGTGCAGTAGCTTTGAACACTAATTGTTTATCAGCACTGTTAATGAAGACAGTATTCACACTAATAAAGCCTTAATAAATAAACTACAGTGTTTGGAAAATTCATTGTGGAAAGTACACAAGCCTTGGTCTATAAAGGAGAGTATGGCACCTGATCAGCATGAGTTTGGGTAAAGACTTTAATTCTCAGTCTCATTACAGTGTTTCCAGCTAATTATGGAACATTACAGTATTATCAATTCTTACAATGGTGCCCAAACAGGCCTGCTGTCTGGGGAGAGATATATAATTCTTGCAATTCAGCAAGTAGCTACTCTGAACAATCAAAAAATCAGAGACAGTTAACGCTTTCAAATCCAGTTTCCGGTGCAGCATATATTTTCTTATGTTCACAGTGACTGCCCTTCCAAATCATTCCAGCAAAAGTACTGTAGACATTTCAAAAGCACTCCAGAGGCTTTCTGGCTAAGAGGCCGCAGTAAAGGTAATCAACGGTACTACGAATCACCCTTTCCATAAAAGTATTATTCATTTCTAGACCTGGTCATGATATGTATGTTCTACAAAAATCTACAGAATAGCAGTGTTTCGTTCAACTACATGTGTTCTACAAAGTAAATCAGCCTTATCAGAAAACTTCAAAAAAAAAAACAGCTACAAAAATATTTTTCAGTAAGACAGCACTACTTCATGCAGAATACGGACATCACTACTTCATGCTAAACAAGAACACAGCAGACAACCTCTACATATAGTAAACACAGCTGATAACCAAAGAACACAGCACCAGTGTGTATTTCAGAAAAGCCTCAAACAACTTCAGCAAACCTGTGTTAAATCAAAGAAGTGTTCCTTCAGAACAGAGAAGGCATTATCCAGTTAACAGCTATCTCCAGAAACTTTCAAGTTTCCAGTGTGAAGTCATTCAGCCAAGAAAAGAAAAAAAAGGTTAATAAGCTGCAGACGATGGCTAGCATTCTTCCAAAACCATAAAGTTATGTAAGACTTTATATGCATTTTTTAGTTTCCAGCTCAAAAAATTTTAAATTAATAAGCTAAAGTCATTTGTATATAAACATGTAATACTGCTACATTTAAAACATCAGCAAATCTTTGGTTTAAATTTAAAAATATTCTCTTAAAGTTAAAGGTTATTAGTTCAAGAATGCTAAATATTTCTAAACACAAAAGGGCTAAATCACAGAAGCAAGCTTATGAGTCAGCTTTATGCTTTCTTTCTGTCACTATGGGTTTGGACTTAATTAATCCTTGTGTAAATGCTTCAGCACATACAATTCAACAGTATACTTTCAGTTATAGTATAGTTCCACATACAAATGTTCAGAATGTAATGTGTGCAATTCAAAATACAGAATTATGTTTCAGTATTAAACATATAAATGTCAACACAGTCAACATACATAACATGCAGGCAATGTCTCGAGTTTACATTCCTTCATCCATTTTCTTATTTTTAGAATCAATGTTTGAATCAGAAGCAATGTTTGCACTGAAGGGAAATAAGAAAAATCAAAGTGCAGATTTAAACAAAGTATATTCCAGTTTAACTAAAGAACAGACTTCAGTGCTAACTAAAAGAAGGCATTGCATAGTTATTTGTAAAAAATCAGAGCATTAATCTGTCATTTAAGGTTAAAATAAATGTTTTATTGTTTATGGACAAATCAACTTCAGTTACACATACATCTTTATTAAAAGACACAAATGTAGTTTTGTCAGAATTTAAAAGGTCAAAGATTACAGCAGCTAACCATTCAAAGTGTAGCAGCTATGTAGTAGGTATATATGCTGTTTTAGACTTCAGTAACAAGATTGTATATAGTTGCAGAAATGCACAGTGTTACATTACTACTTTGAGTTTCATTTAAAATTATCAGTTTGCCTACAGACTTGAAAGAGTCTGTTAGCAGTAAATGCTTATTGTATGCAGAAAAATGTAAATAAGATCAGGGCAATAAGCAATGCTATCAGTTTATAATTGTTAAAGATGAAAATGTTATTTTAAGGACCTGATACTAAATACAATAAAAATAACTTTAGCTACCCTGCCTTGCACAAGAAATGAAAAGAAGAGGTTTAAAAGGCCTAACTATAAAGAGGACACTTCAACATTAAAGCAGGCCTTCCTTTACCTCATCAGCGACTGGGACAATTCAAAGTAAATGTTGACAAGAGCTGTGGTGCAGAAGTTGACTGTCTATGTGTTTCAGTTATTCCTTCAATGTTTGTTTAAAGTTAAAATATATGAGTTAAAGCAGGTATGTGTGTTTCAGCCCGTTATATAACAATACTAGTTTCAGTTTATTTTTTTATCAATATTCAGACAATACTGACAAAAAACAGATTTCAGTTCCTTTCTTATATGTATTCATGTAAAACTGTCAAAATGTTTTCATGTTTTCAAGCAATTGAACAATAGTAAAATGTTCAGTATATGCTAATGTAAATTTCAGTCAAGTTTCAGAATATGACATTTATATTCAGTTATGTGTTCAGTATAGTACATTTCAGTCAAATCTCAAAATACTTCACATTACTCAGTCATTAGTTTAACAGTAAACTAACAGAATTACACTGTTTAGTCATTAGTTAAGGGTAAAGTGACAGACTTATTTGTAACAGGCGTATGTCATTATTTAGTTATTAGTTAAGGGTAAAGTGACAAAATTATTTTTACAGGCTTATTAAAATAAAGTTATTTAAATACAATTATTTTTACAGGCTTATTAAAATAAGTTATTTAAATAATAGGTAGTAATAGTTATTCAGTATACTCAAGGTATAACATGGTAGGCTTAATTTGTTAATTAATTTACAAATTACAGTACACTTTACATAATTATTGTGCATTAGTCAGAAAGTAAAAAAATACACTAACATAAAATGCAAAAGTATAGACCTGAAATACAGAAAGCATAAGTTTAGTAAACTATTAAAATAAGTTAAGTTAAAAAAGGTAAGTAGCATTATAGAGCAAATGTAAATAAAAATGTAAAGATAGAAGTTAACACAAAATATGGCTATGCTTCAAGACCACTTATAAAGTTATCTTTTAGTGCAAATTTAATTTAGTCTTCAGAAAATAGCCATCGTGCCTGATAGGCTATACAATAAAAAGAAACAGTGCAATGTTTAAAGATGCAAATCTATAAACAAGAAAATGTTTCATTTGCCATAAGAGAGAGACATCATAGTACACTAAAGCACTAGTCTATAAAGTAAAAAAAAAAAATAGGTAATAAACAGTGTAACATTACCATTACAGCATACAAAAATATAAAAGAATAGGCAGGGTTAAAAGTTCGTACTCTAACTTAAATAAAGATTCTGAAAGACAGTTTAATCAGCTTTAAAAGCCACAGAATTAAAAGAAACTCATTTCCAGAATAATGTACACGTTTTAAATCTATCACTCATACATCAGAACTTAGACTTAAAGACTCTAAAGACTATAAAATCAAGGTAATATAAAATCAAATCATAAAGTTAAGAGACTTCAATCTAAACAGGCCATAAATGCTCAAGTGACATCTAGTGGTCAAAATTAAAATTGTAAGTGTATTCATCAGATAAAGAAAATTATTCCCTAGTTATGATTAAATCATAAAGGTAAAATACTTCAATCCAAAAAGGCCATAAATGCTCAAGTGACACCTAGTGGCCAAAATTAAAACTGCAGGCTTACCAAATATTTTTTTTTACTTTCAGATTATAGGTCAAGTAGCATAAAGTTGTATACAGTAGTTAGCAATATAAATGAAAGATAACTATAGAATTAAGTCCCTGTAGACTTTCATCAGGGACCTCAGAGTTAACTGTTAGATTAGGGACTTCCATTTTAAAGTAATTATTAGACATTAGACAGGCTAAAGGGTAAAATAAATTGTGTTTTATTTATGCATAAAAGACAGTTAAGCAGAAAAAATAATAACCTTGCTGGTCAAGCATGAGAGACAGTTTATTAGAAAGGAAAGATCAGAATAAAGTGTGTAAAAAATACAGATATACAGAATGTTTTTTTTTCTCAAGGGAAAGATACAATCTTGCCAGCTACCGAATGTTCCTTAATGAAATGTTAAATAAAGCACATACAAGAGAAAGCCTGAGACCAAGGCTAGAAAAAGTAAATAAGGAAAAATACTGGACTGAAGTAATATAATATATTGTGTTCAAGATAGCAGTTCAGTTAAGGTTAGTGAGACCATTTGACCTATTACTTCAGAAAAGATTGCAGACACTCAAGCCTGAGTAAGAAGACAGGTCAAATAAAGACTATATTAGTTTATGTTGTTCAGGACAATCAGAATATGATGTGCAGTAACTTTAAACACTAATTGTTTATCAGCACTGTTAATAAAAACAGTATTCAGATATTGTAAGCATCTAATAAAGCCTTATTAAATAAACTACAGTGTTTGAAAAATTGATTCTGGAAAGTACACAAGACTTGGCCCATAAAGGAGAGACTGGCACCTGATCAGCATGAGTTTGGTCAAATACTTTTGTTCTCAGTGTCATTAGAGTATTTCCAGCTAATTATGGTACAGTACAGTATTATCAATTCTTACACTTACTATGTCTAGGCAATTCTGATTCTGTATCATAGCTCAAAAAAATTATTTCCTTAGTAATACTGATTTGCTCACTCAGTACTTCTGATAAAGTAGTCTGGAAGGATTTTTTTTAAGTCTGCCAGCTCATTAAACTTCTAAAAAATATGTTCCCACTTACCACTTTCTTCCCCATCACACCTCCAACATTTACTATCTACCCAAGGAAAAAATCTTTGGAGTATACTTGCAGTATAAAAATACTTATGTAAACACCTCCAAGGAAAGAATCTAAATATTCTACACTTTGTTGCATATTTGGGAGACATACATATATCTACCCATTGTTTCTTTGTGAATTGTTTATCCAGTCTCTCTTCCCAATCCTTTATAACCTCCTCCAATTTAATTTAATAGTTATCATGCAATATTTTATATGCTGTACTAATTATCCCTTTTTTAACAGCAGCTTTTGTTCCAGTTTCTACTAAAAACTCTGTCAGTGCTGGTCTTTCACTTAGGTAGGATCCTCCTCCTTCTTTCTCTTTACCTATATTCTCATATCAATCCTTAATAGGGAAGGCAATCTCTATCCTGCAGTCCAAATAAATTATTGGCATTTTTCCATTCTATTACATTTCCCTCCCTGGTAATTTGCTCCCATTAACTTGGTTACTTTGCCAGCTTTCTCAATAAATTCCACCCCCCCTTCTTTATTATTGTCTGTATCCCTAGTTGCAGTCATCCCAATTGGCAGAATCTCCTTTCTCCATTCCATGTTGGCTTAGTTCTTAGAATGCTTTCTGCTGATTTATGAATATAATATTCTATATGGTTGTTGCTATTCTCCTTAAGGATCTGCATCCAAAATACTAGTCTCTCCTTGTTTCTTGAGCTTCACCCCTGTTTCATCATCACCATCCCTTTCTACTTTGAATTATAGCTTTCTGTTTGTGTTTTGTAAAGGAGCCTTAACTGTTTAGCTCTGAAATACCCCTTCAAATCGAGTAATCCCAAACTACCCTATTCTGTTGGAAGAATCAGCTTATTCCACTTGACTCTTGACTACAACTTCTTGATATTAATCCAAACTTCTTATCTTACATCTTATTTTCTTTGACTCTGTGTATTCATTTATTAGCTATCCTCTCCAACATTTTCATGCAGTGTGAGCATTTGATACCTCTGTACTGCCCACACGTATTAGTATCCCCTTTATTTCCATACACTGACACCAAAACGCTTACTCTCTAATTATTTGAGATAAAACCCTCTCATACTGTGATGAATACCATCAAGCAAAATTTCTTCCCTAATGCAATCCAGCATCTTGACCATATCTGCCATGACAACATCTGAGCCTGACACTTTCACTGACTTCATTATCCTTAGGGCACTTTGTACTTCTTCTGTAGTGGGTTTTCCTTCCTCTATCAGCATTATCTGTTCATGCAGCAGTGTCTGGAAGTGCTTCTTCCATCTGCTCTTAAGATTTTGTGGCCTGATGAGAAGATTTTTGTGGACATCTGTTATGGATGTTGTCCATGATTATCTTCTTTATTTTTTTGTCTTTTCTTTGTAACCTGAAACAATTTCTTTGTGCCATCTGCCGAGTTACTTTCCAGAAGCTGGTAGAGTTTCACTGATGCCTCTTAGCCTCTTTTTAGACAGCCGGTATTCCTTCATAGCCTGGTTTGTCTTTCCTATATTCAACTTCGTCCTGCGCTCTTTTGTTCTGATAACTTCCTGGCATACTTCCTAAGAAATGTGGACAAAGCCTAAAATTATTGTGTGGGGGGGGACAAATGCCCAAAATAGGGACAGATATTAGAAATTTGCTTGAATAACATGAGTTGTGTTAACATGCATTTAAAGGAGGATAAAAACTTGAACCTCAAATATATGCCTTTATTTAGTGATTTCAATCCACAGTTACTTACCAGAATAGCACAAATATTATGAGAAATAAACACAAAATATAAGGTAAAAATCTGGACATTCTGCAAAAATCTAGACAGTTGAGATGTATGCTTCGGCTCTCTGACATTCCACCACTAGCTTTCATGCTATATTTATTTCCATACTGGCTTAAGTGCATATCTGTTCTATTGTCTTCAAACATGCTGTATTGAGATGATGCCATTCTTCTTCGACGTCACTTATTTCCTCTTCTTTCTGAGGTGCTACAGTTTTTAGTATCTATGTTCTTCAGTTTCTTGATCTGATAATAATTACTGAAATTCCTTTGGTTATTTTCTATAAAGACACTTTTATAATGTTTGTCTGGGGATGTAAACAGCACAAAATAAAGGAATGCATAGCCTTCTTCAGTTTAGGGTCATCATAAAGTCAGTCTGCAAGGCAGACCATTTTTTTCTATGCTTGTCTATGTAGTGTACAGTATCTGTGATCAGTGTTGCAGTTTTTAAATGTCATCAAGATGAGATGCCTTTGGTTATCATAGCAGTACCTTAATATCTTTCGAATGTTTGGGTTCCACCAGAAGTTATTTGGCCTCTGCAAAAATGTTGGATAAATGTAATGGACAGATATGTTAATAAGTTGTCCTTATGTCCGAAGTAAAAATACTAGATCTACTACACTAGAAAACAATGTATTTTCATTTATAAGACACAGTGGCTGCAGTAGAGTCATTCAGACATGCTGCAATGGAAGCTCTGAGGACAGAATTACAGTTTTAGATTTGAGTTATACCAGGGTATTTTGTCCATATGTTAACAGTCTACAATGACATTTTGAATGATAAGAGGAATAAGCCTTATGAAAATCGCCATCACTGGATTTAATGTATGTGCCTTTAGTGCTGCAGTCTGACATTTTGCAACTGATTATTGGCAGTGAGCAGCATTGCCATCTCACCTTGCTTTGCTCTGGCTGTGTTCCTGACTGTGTATAAATCCTGCATGCTCTTTCTCTCTCTGTGGGTTTATCCATGTGCCCTGGTTTTCTCTAACATCCCAAACTTATGCTGTAAGTGAGTCAGTTTTCCTCGAATTTACCTGTAGACAAAAGTGTGCAGCGTGTGTGTGTGTGTGTGTGTGTGTGTGTGTGTGTGTGTGTGTGTGTGTGTGTGTGTGTGTGTGTGTGTATCTATTGACAGACCCGGCTTGTCAGGGGCAGTGACAGCATGTGTGCATATGTGAAAAAGCAAAGCACCTTTCTATAATTCAGGTTTGACAGGAGTTTAAAAAAACATAAAATATCACTGATGTTTCTGTGGATAACAGACACTATTACTTAACATATACGCATCTCCTTTGCATCAGTAACATACGCATACACTCACACACATAGACAATTTGATTTGTATCTTTCAAAAATAAGGTATAAAAGACATCATATAACATCTAGAAATAATGGAGACATAGTAGCTTTTACACTGCAGGCTGTCAAAATGAATTTTCTGACAGAAGCTTAGCACAGGCCTTTGTCATGGACCCCATCTAATGAAAAACTGGCCCCACTCAGAGGTTTACACAGGGCATTATTTCTTTAAATTATCTAACCCTTACCCTAACCTAGAGGAGTACACAGGTTACTATAGCTTTTGTTGAAGTCTGGGGACAGTGTGCTCATTATGTCTGGCTGGGTAACACGGCAGGGGCCAGGCAGCATGGGTGATGGGGATGGGGGGCAGCAGCTCTAGACCTTAGAGTACAAACATAAAAACCTGTCTGCACCACTGATTGTTCTAAGAGCATTGTTTTGCCTCTTCATACTCTGAATTGCACCTCACATTTGATGCTATACTCCTTTTGTTTTATATATTTGCCTCTTTATTATTGGACACCCTAGTAAAACAGTTCATTATATGTTATATGCACAGTCATTTATGTCATATGCGCAGTCATTTACATGTTACATGCATAGGCATTTAGTTATGCAGCCATAAAATAATATATGAGGCCCAGGAGGGATACATGGATTAAACTGACCTGAGTTTTATCGCAACAGAATTAGATGATTTTTTTTTTTACTCGCCTCTCATTTTAAATGCATAGTCTGATTTGATTTTGCTGAGACTGACGAACCTTAGGATTAGCCAGTTTCTCATTAGCACAAAGACTCAGCAATCTCATTAAGTATATTTAGAGATGTATGGTTGTGGTGCCTGCCCTCTACAGAAATGTTTTCTTGCTGTTAAGTGCTGAAGCTGATGCTTTTGTTTGCCATCTTTCCATTGAGTGTTTACTGGGCTCATATTAACTTGTACACTATGAATGTTCTAGGTTTATCAGTTTGAATGTAAACTCATTCAGAACAATATAACCATTTTTAGATAATCAAAAGTATAAAGTCTAAAATACGTTCATCACAAACATACTATAAAATATAAAATTAAGAAAAATATATAATATGCAGTGTTAGCCACAGCAACTAAGACAGGCAAAGACCTAGTCATACAACCCTGACAGAAGTCATAACACTGCATACTCCCCCATAGATTTAACCCTTACCCAAAACCTAACTGATCATGCAACTCTAACCTTAAACCTATATCTAACCAAATCTTATCTTAATCTTAACCCTAACACTGAATGTAAACCCAACCATAAATTAAACCCTGTCACTATCCATAATCCTATTGCCAGCCAAGGAAAAAAAAACTCACACTCAAACAAACTGAAGCTAAATGCAAACTGCAGACCTAACAATACCTGACTTACAACTGCTGCTACAACCACTTTTTACCAAATGACATTTCAATTAAACATTTGAGAAAATTGCATGCATTTCAGATTCAATTGCAGTGAGCCACACTGCCCGTGATTGAGTAGCCTAATCTGATAACACAGCACTATGCATATTCAGTACTACAGATATGCATACAACACAGAGCATTGTATCAAGAAGGAGCATATGAAGAGAGAGGTAAGGCAGCCATTGTTTTGCTAAACTACCATAAAGGACAAAGTGAAACTACTTATGGTGTACATTATGGATTTCCTCTACTTTCTCACTGCTAGACTCATTGCAAATATTGGCTTCCTTTGAAAAATGCCTTTCTCGTTAAGCAGTCAGTAACTGCTACAGAAAGACCACTGTACTGAAGAAACCTCAATCTTATGTGAAGCAATGTGGCATCTGACTTTTCTGAAGAAATGGCATTCATAAATTTTTGTTCTCTATGCCAGTATAGTCCATGTGGGAATAAATGTTCTTAGATGTACATCCCAATACTGTATGAAGAGAGACATCAAGAACCTCTTGGAATATGTGCCTCAGGCTGGTATGAGGCTAGCACTGAGCAGCATTTTACCTTCTCCAAGGATGATGCCACAATACAAACAAAAGATGACTGACTTTAATAGATAGCTTAGTTTCTGGTGTTATTCTAAGTGGGTGCAATATTTGTCAGTATGGTAGGAGATGGTCAACAGACCCCACTGCTTTGCCAGAGATGGACTGCACCTCTCCCCTCTAGGCTTTTGAATATTAACTAAAGCATTGTTTTTCCCCATGGTGCCTTTTTAGGCAATGCCAAACTGAAAGCACTTCCAACAGTGCAAGGTTATAATGCTTTCCACACCTTTAGGCTAGCTACTACACAGACAGGGGCTAAAGGTGGAGGTGTCTCAATTTACATAAGAAATAAATATACCTCAAGGCTGGTCAAACAGGACAATCAACTGGAGCTGATCCATGTTCAAATCAGCATAAACAAAATCCAGTACCACTTCATTGCACGCTATAAGTCCCCTCTATTATCCAGGATCCAACCCAATACCATATTTATGAGTGACTTTAATTACCCCACTATTAACTGGGAATCTTATATGACACTAAATGTACAGGCAAGAGATTCCTGGATTTTGTAAACACAAACTCCCTGGACCAGATTGCCAATATACCAATCAACGGTGCAACCAGATTGAATTTGGTCCTCATTAATATGGGAAAGTGCTGCACACCCCCTATTGTAATGTCGTCCCTGGTAAGGTCAGACCACAAAATGGTCTCCTTTAAAATAAAAGTAAAACCTGGATCCCCAGCTAAAACTGGAATATTCAGGAACTCAGCTAAGGCTCATTTCCTGCTATTAAGTGATAACCTGGCAAAATTTCAAGCCCTCATAAACCCTGTGAACACTGCTGCCTATGCAGAACTGTTCACAGAAACCCTGTACAAGCATGTTAATAGCTGCATAGAGGCAGCTGCACCCACCAGGAAGAAGTACAGAACTAACTCAAAGAGCAAGATGCCCTGGTGGAATCGCAGAATCAATACAGTGTCTGTATAACAGAAGGATGAAAATCATGGCAAAAATTAGGAGGTGCAGCACCCAGCAGGATAAAAGCACTCTCATCAAACTAAACAAACAACTCAGAAGACAAATAAAGTCTACCAAAGCCACATTTGAGGTAAATTTGGCCTCACGGGCCAAGGAAACCATAAGGCATTATTTAGCTGTGTCTGCAACCTCAAAAGCAATACACAGTTGTGTTCAGAGCTCATTATAAATGGAGCTACCTATACTGAGTCAGAAGATATAGCAAGCCTACTAGCCAATAAATTCAGCTCCAACTTTACCCTCTCTCCCATTCAAACTTCCCTCAGGAAATACCATCAAATATAACCCCCTTGCTATCACTATGGAACAGATCCTTAATGCTCTCTCTAAGGCCAAGAACACTGCATCAATGGGCCCAGACAATATCCCAGGATGTCTTCTAAATAGCATGAAACATAACCTAGCAGCCCATTTGGAATTGCTATTTAACTGTAGCCTCCAAACAGGCTTCAGTTATCCCTCTGCACAAAGGTGGACCATCTACAGACCCTCAAAACTACAGATCCATAAGTCTCACTAGTCTTATATGTAAAGCTATGGGAAGAATTATAGTGATATAGTAAGCCTGCAGATACTGAACCCAACCCAGTTTGTTTTCATCAAGGGCAGATCATGCCTACTCAACCTGGTGGACGTCTTTGAGAAGGTCACCAAAGCAATGTATGAGAGCAAAATGGTTCACATTGTCTACCTTGACCTGGCAAGGCATTTGACACAATATCCCACTCTGGCATTGTTGACAAATTCAAGAGGTGAGGTACAAACCTGTATGTCAGCCAGTGGATAGCCAAGTGGTTCACAGACAGGACCCAGGACATTAGAAATGGGGAGTCCACCTCTACAAAGAGGCCAGTCACAAGTGGAATCCCTCAGGAATCGATCCTTGGACCGGTCCTTTTTGGCATTTACTTCTCAGAAGCCAAGGCCAATGTCAATGGTCTCTGGCTGAATAAATTTGCAGATGATTGCAAATTAGGAGCTGTCATTGAATCCCACACTGATACAAATGTTCTTCAGGAAGGGCTGACACAGACAAACTACTGGTGTCAGAGCTATGGACTAAAACTAAATGCCAAGAAATGCATAATAGTATCCTGGAAGTTATCCACCCTTGATAACTGTAATATTGACAACACACCCCTTACAGTTCACCCAGTAGTCAGAGACTTAGGGACAAACATAGACTGTAACCTAGCCCTTGATCATCACATGTCTACAGTAGTGAGGAAATCATTCTTTGTTGTGCAACTTATAAACAAAGGTATGGCATCTAAGTCCAAGTCATTATACCACTGTATTCAGCATTCATCAGAACTATCATTGAGAAGAATGCCCCATTTGTTATGTACTTAACCAGGCATATCCAGCAACTGGAACATCCACAGAGGTTCATAGGTTCATAGGTTCATAGTAGGCTATCTGCCCTAGGGCATTTATAAGCCTAGCCAGAGTGTGTTTGGCTTTCACCACCCATTTTAATTTAATTTTGCTATGCCCGTTAGTATACTGTGCCTCTGTCTAACAGTGACACAGAAGTGATACCCGGGTAAACTCCTCGATCTCCCATCCACTCATCAAGATTCCTCTTGAAGAGAGTCAGTGAGGGACTCTGCCTAACCTGGACTGGGATTTTATTCCAGAGTGAAGGGAGCCTCTGGGTTATGAATCTGTCCCTCCAGCATGTCCTATTTATTTCAGTGCTGAGGTTCAAGTCTCTCGATAGGATTTGGATTTTCTGAGGTGCAGCATGTCCATTAATTCCAGGTTGGACATGGCCTGAGCAGGCGGTATGCCACTGAGTAGAGCTGGAGTTTCTTTAACCGGGCAGCATATGGCATCTGTTTGAGCTTTGATCCTTTCCAGTTGCTGCAGGTGTCTGGTAAGGTACATCCCATTATGGGCCTGATGAGGGATGACCTGATCTAGATGTGAATCCCTTCATGATTAGGTGGGCTATATAAAATGTTTTCTAACCACTTTGGGTTGTCAAATGAGAGATTGCTATCAACTTGGGTCCTCAGGTCCCGGATGACTATACACTTTTTGGCATTTAGCTTGAGGCCATGGCTCTGGCACCAGTTGTCTGTTTCTATGAGGCCCTTTTGGAGGATGCTTGGCACCCAGTTTGCAGTCATCTGTGAACTTGGTCAGCCACAGTCCTTCCGTGTGGGCTGTACCGAGAAATATATATATATACAAGCTGGTGAGCTTATCTATAATGCCCGAGTGGGTATTGTATTGAAGGCGTTCATGTAGGGCGCAGCCGGGACACCGTCTGGTCCCATTGATGCTGTGTTTTGCTTTGGAGGAGGCTCTACCTTAGCATCTGAGATGTCAATTCTTAGTGTCCTGTGCAATTTTTCTCTCGAGCTGGCCTTAGACGATTTTATGAGTGCCCGTAGTTTTTTCAGACAGGACGCCTGCCTTTGGAGGATTGGGTCCGAATGCATTTATAAAGGATTCTGCGGTCTGGGCGTATTTTCCACAGGCTCAGGTAGTTAACGTCGCCCAATATAATGGTGAATATTGATACTCCCCTTTTTTGTGGTTTGGTCCAAGTTTTTTTAAAAAAAAAGGCACTATGGGGAAGCAGGCCTTTGCCGGTGACAGGTGCAAGCCCCCTCCCTAAGCATTGTGTTGTGGCTTGCGCATGTCATAGATGCTACTCAAGGTCAGGGTCATACCGGCCTGGGCCAGGGTGGGTACGCTCAGGTCATTCACACCAGCATGGACAATGACCGAGCCATATTTTGTACTTGCCTTGGCAGGCAGCTCACCATGACCTTCTCCTTGTTCAGCCTGGTGAGCGGGACGTCAGTGTGCCTGATGATAGAGTCACCTATTACAAGTGTATCAGGTGTGTTGTTTAGCCTTAAGGGCTGTGACTGTTCCAGAGTTTGTGAGGGTGTAGTGCTTTAAGTTTTTAGTGCTGACTTATATAATTGCGATATCACTAGGATCCACAGAAAAGCCCGAAAAGGGTTTTTTTGGAATTAGCGTTTTCAGGAAATAACAAGCAAACAAACAAAAGCATACAAACAAAGCTAGATTCAGCAGGCCTGGATCTAGTCTATGCCTACAGCAATCAAGGTGTACCAACCCAACATTGATGAACCTCCTGCATATTCACAAAACAAACAGCACCAGAATTACCCATTCTAAAGACTTAGACCTTGCCTGTGATATAAATAGGACCTGCTGGAGAGACAGGTGTGTATCCCAGACACTGTCCCATCTCTGAAATTCATCCCTGGTTTGACATCTATGTCTTTAATGGACAGAGGGAACCTGTAAGTCTTTCATCTTCCAAGCCACCTAGTTAGTAATGGTTCATCTCCCAGGCCCATGCTTATACTTGTCAAGGGTATCAGAACTTGTCAGAGATTTGGGATGCATGAACACCTATGGACCTATTCTTTTAAGTTTCAGATCAGTTTTAAACTTGCAGTAACTCACCTCACATTTTACTACACCAAAACCTGTTTAAAGCTCTTTAAGATAAACAAGTCCAATAACATCCTCCATAATACACACATATGTTTACAATTGTCATATGAATATGTGTCTTCAGCTTCATTTAGTTCAACTGCTCAGTCTCTTCCAAACATCATGTTTATCCCTTAGTTAATGTTTAGTTGGTAGGATCATAATCTCAAGACAGACTTTACCTTATCCTTTTCAGAATATGCATGATATCATGCTTCATAACATTAAATTAATATAATCAGTTCAAAATCAAATTATTTTATTTAAATATAGATGCAGACTTGAGAGAGTGCTGAAGGGTGCTAATTGCCCGATCAGCTGTATGCATGGGAATGTATACAGCTGTATGCATGGGAATGCATCCAAGACAGACTTGATAAGCCAACGTTGCATTGTAAACATATGTGTTGTCTCAAAATTGAAACCTGTTGATAATGGGCCCAGGTCTGAGCAGTCCACCTAGCTGATTATTAAAATGCAATAAACAAGCACTTGTCCTATGATTTCACTGTGCATGAACCTGCCTATGATTTCACTGTCCCCTGCTCATTGGGAACTTGTACTTGCAATAGCATGAACCTGCCTAAGATTTCACTGGCCCGTTGCCTAATGGAGCACTGGCAACAGCATGAACCTGCCTATGAGTTCACTGGAGTACTTGCAACAGCATGAACCTGCCTATGATTTCACCGGCCCCTTGCCTATTGGAGTACTTGCAACAGCATGAACCTGCCTATGATTTCACTGGCCCCTTGCCTATTGGAGTACTTGCAACAGCAATTTCTCCCGGAAGATCAAGCTACACTATTATTTCTCTTGCATCCATGTAATAAGACATCTAATCTCATATGGTGATGGAGAATACAGAACCAGAGAAGTATAAAGGAAACAGCAAGACCTTAACATGTAATGGCCTCTCAGTATTTATATTGTAATGTTTGTCACTAGTCTGTAGTGTTTGTAATGATTGTAACCTAAACCTTACTGTAATCTTGCTTGTTTTTGGATATTTTCTCTCCAGGACTCCATTGAAAATGGATTCATCTTGTCCCAATGGACTATCCTGGTAAACCAACTGCAAATAAATAAATAAAAAATAAGATGAGACAGGGTTTCAACCAACTGAGATGGATGAAGGAAAGCTACACATATGCATACACACACACACACACACACACACACACACACACACACACACACACACACATATATATATATATATATATATATATATATATATACATATATAGATATTGCAGTAAAGGAAAATTCCCTTTCCCCCACTTGTGACCTGACCTCAGAGCGATTAAAAGTAGGGGTGGGGGGGGGGGGCCCCTCCCATTTTGTGTTTCATTAAAGTGTGTTCGGTGTATTAGATTCGCTTTTTTTGACTCGCAAAAGTCCTAGATTAGGTTCATAGGTTCATACTAGGCTATCTGCCCTAGGGCATTTATAAGCCTAGCCAGAGTTGTGTGGCTTTCACCACCCATTGGAATGAGAATACTATACCCATTTAGGGTTTAGTTTACTGTGCCTCTGTCCAGCAGTGACACAGAGATGACCCCCGGGGTAAATCTACGATCTCCCATCCACTGGTCAAGATTTCTCTTGAAGAGAGCCAGTGAGGTGCTCTGTCTAACATGGACTGGGATTCTGTTCCAGAGTGTAGGGAGCCTCTGGGTTATGAATCTGTCCCTCCAGCACATTATATTTATTTCTGTGTTGAGGTTTAAATCTCTTGCTCTCGTGGCTCTGCTGAATTTGGATTTTCTGAGGTGGAGCATGTCCATTAATTTCAGATTGGACATGGCCTTGTATGTCAGGCATAGATCACCTCTGAGTAGGCGATATGCGACTGAATAGAGCTGGAGTTTCTTCAGTCGGGCAGCATATGACATATGTTTGAGACCCTTGATCCTCTTGGTGAGGTACTTCTGGGGTCTTTCTAACTGCTGCAGGTGTCGGGTAAGGTACATCCCAAATGGGGCATTGTACTCAATCATTGGTCTGATAAGGGAAGAGTATAGGGGCACAATGACTTCTCTTGATCTAGATGTGAATCCTTTCATGATAAGGTGGGTAATGTAGAAGGTCCTCCTAACCACTTTGGCAATGTGAGTGTCAAATGAAAGGTTACTGTCAACATGGGTCCCTAGGTCCCTGATAACTTCTTCCGCTTAATGGATTGCCACCTATGTGGTAATTTGTGGTTACCTTGTTTTTACCAAAGGGTATGACTATACATTTTTGGCGTTCAGCTTAAGGCCATGGCTCTGGCACCAGTTATCCATTTCTATGAGACCTTTCTGAAGGATATCTGTGTCTGATGGAGTTTCAACTATAGCACACAGTTTGCAGTCATCTGCAAACTTTGTCAGCCACAATCCTCCTATGTTTGCCTGCACTTCTGAAAAATAAATGCCGAACAAGAAGGGTCCCAGGACCGAGCCCTGTGGGACACCGCCTGTTACTGGCTTAGAGTCTGACATGGCTCCAGCAATTCTGACCTTGTGGGTTCTGTCCTTGAGCCAGTTTGCAACCCATCTTATGACATATGGGTTTACATTTAAGCTGGTGAGCTTTTCTATGATGCCCGAATGGGGTATTGTGTCGAAGGCTTTTGCAAGATCAAGGTAGGCTGTGTGAACTGCCTTACACTCATCAATGGCCTTAGTGACTGTTTCAAAAACGTCGACCAGGTTCAAAAAGCAGGATTTGCCCTTGGCAAAGCCAAATTGGGTAGGATCCAGTGTCTGTAGGTCCCCAATGTCTTTGTTTATGAGTTCCATAATGATCCTCTCCATAGCTTTGCAGACCAGGCTCGTCAAGCTTATGGGGCGGTAATTTCCAGGGTCCGTAGAAGCATGTCCTTTGTGTAGTGGGACCACTGTTGCTGTATGCCATTTTTTGGGTATGTATCCTGTAGTAAGGCTAAGATTAAACAGCAGCCTTATGTGCGGGTTTAGTTCCTCTTGGAGTTCATGTAGCACGCAACCCGGGACACCATCCGTCCCATTGATGCTGTGTTTTAGCTTTGAGAGAGCAGCTCTCACCTGGGCATTTGAGATGTCAGGAGGCTACACTCTGCTGGGATAGATATTTCTCCTTTTGGGGGAGGGAGAAATTTGCACTGAACCTGTCTGCCAGTATGTTGGCAATGTCTGTGGGTTCAGTGTATTTTTTGTCATTTTGGACTAACTCTGAGCATATCTGGGAGTTTCCACCTAGGTTTCTAACATAACTAAAGAAGGCCTTATGATTGTCTTTTGAGTCTTTTGCGATTTTTCTCTCAAAGTTGGCCTTGGATGATTTTATGAGTGATCGTAGTTTTTACTAGTATTGATCAGAGATGCCTTCCCTTTTAGGGATTTTGCTCTATCATGTAGTAGCTTCCTCCTCCTGTTGTAAAGCTTGTTTATGGCTGAGGTCCACCAGGCAGGATGCCTGCCTTTGGGAGAATGGGTCTTGGTTTTATTTGGGAAGGCTTGATCCATGCAATCCTGGAGGTGTCGTAGAAAGCATTTGTAAAGGATTCAGAGTTGTGGGTTGTGGTTTCCAATGGCTCAGGGGCCTTGAAGGATACCACACCAGTCTTAAGAAGTGTGAAGTTGGCTTTTGAGAAGTTCTTCACTGTGGTCTTTTGTGCTGGGGGGGGAGGGATGTGGATTTCCAGTGAGATTAATTTATGGTCTGATCTCACCAATGAGGGATATACTTCCGGTGTGGAGCATTTTGTCCCCATGTTTGTGATGATCAGGTCTAGTATATTTTCACCTCTTGTGGGAATGGTGACAAGTTGTTCCATAGCATTTGAGTTTATGAACTCCAGGAACCTTTGGGCTAGGGTATTGGGGCTTGAGTAATGCTCCCAGTCTATGTTTCGGTAGTTGAAGTCTCCCAATATGATGGTATTTGGAGAGACATTCATACTCTCCAGTGTCTTCAGGAAGGCTGAGTGGGGTTCCTGAGTTTGAGAGGGTGGTCTGTAGCATGCTACAAACTGTAGGGCAGTTTTAACTATGGTTAGTTGCACCTGGATGGTCTCTGATGCTTCGTGCGTTGCCACTAACCTGGAGGTGTGGGTATCTTTGATGAATATGGATACTCCCCCTCCTTTTGTAGTTCGGTCCAAGTTTTGAGGCCGAAAAGCATGATATGAGGTATAAACTGGTAGTGCTGGGGTGCTCTCAGGAGCCTTGAACCAGGTTTCAGTCACTGCACAGACATTGATGTTCTCCATACTGAGGATGGCTTTGAGAGCGTGGATCTTGAGGTTTAGACTTCTGGTGTTGAGCAGCATTACCCTTAGTTTTTTTTCCACTTGTGTTTTCTAGGGAGGTGGGTTTGCCTTTTGAGCCTTGCCTAAAAAAGGCACTATGGGGGTGGCAAGAGCCTTGGCCAATATCCGGAAGCCCAGGGGTGACAGGTGCAAGCCATCCATTGCGAAGAAGCGTGGCTTGTCATGCATGTCATCCCAAGCAGACAGACATTGGATCCCCTTAGAATGACACCACTAATTGAGCAAATTGTTAAACCTGATCATTTTGTCTTTGTACTGTGGCATCATTCTTGGTGAGGGTAAGATGCTGCTCAGGGTCAGGGTCATACCGGCCTGGACTACATAATCAGAGAGCTCCTCTATGTCTCTTTTCATGTAGTCTAGGGAGGTACGTCTCAGGTCATTCACACCGGCATGGACAATGACTGAGTCATATTTGTACTTGCTTTGGAGTGACCTGAGTGCTTGTGTTATGTGGTGGATTCTAGCGCCCGACAGGCAGCTTACTGTAACCTTTTCCTTGTTCAGTCTGGTGAGTGGGACATCAGTGTGTCTGACTATGGAGTCACCTATTACAAGTGTATCAGGCATGTTGTTTGGCCTTAAGGGCTGTGACTGTTTGGCACACTGACTTTGTGATCTATGTGTTGCATGTGCTATGTTTTGAGGTAGTGGTTGCTTGGATGTCTGCTTTGGATGCCTCTGTTGTTTTGGTAGATTTTTAATTAGAGCCTCCGAGTATGTTTTTTGTGTTTTTATGTGTTTGGTTTGTAGTTGTGATAGGTCTATGTGAGACTGGGTTTGTGGTGTGTGTGGTTACCTTCTCCTCCTGACTGGTTTTGCCAGTACTGAGTCGAGGGAACTCAGCCTCCAGTTTGGCTATATAGTTGCATCTCTCACATATATTTGTATTTGTTGGGAGGAGGAGAGGGTTGTCTGTGTACATGAGGCAGTTGTAACATTGCCTCCAGATTCCCAGATTCACCAGCTGAACTGGAGAGGACGCCAGTAATTGACCCTTCGACATGCTAGAATAGTGTAAGGGATTGCTGTGTAATTGAGTCAGAAAGGACCTATAGGGAAATGAGTACTCAAGGGGATTGTAGGTGGATGTAGTGCTTTCTTTCTGTTTAAGAGTGCTTTACCTGTGTAAAAATGCTTTAGGAGCAAGTGCTGGGCTTTTCAGATAGAGAATAGACCGTTTAGATTGAAAGTAGAGCAGTTCTAAGGGAAAAACTGAAGAGAAGACTTAGCTGAGCCAGAAACAGTTTAAACTTGATTAACCAGATTAACTTGATTAAACTTGATTAACTTGATTTACATAGGCATATAGGTGTTTGTTTGTTTGTGTCTTTCGGCTTTTCCCGGTTAGGGGTCGCCACAGCGGAACTCCGGTCCACTAATGATTGGTAGTTGATTTTTACGTGCTGAGTTACCAGCCCTGATGCACAACCTTCAACGAAGGCATGCCCATTCACACATATCTCTACACAAAAGACGCTCTAGCTGAGAATCGAACTGGATAGCGTCTTACAACGGCAACGATACCACAGCACCACCAATGCGGGTCACATATGCATATAGGTGTATGACCCTTAATAACCAAAAAAAAAATGCACATAAAATGATTGTGCTCAAGTATTCAATCAAGTTATAGAAAATAAAAGAAAACTTAACATTTTTTTTTTTTTCTTCAGAGGGGGGGCAAGCCCTCTGCACCCGTCCCCATTCTCTGCTAATTATATATAACAACTGTAAGATCACATTACAGTAGGGAAAGGGCAAATGTACTGATCGCTGCTATACTGCAATCTTGCACAGAAAAAAAGTAGGTCAGTATAAGGGTTAGGTAGGGAGATACATTTAGTGGTTTGTATTTGTTAGTGTTGCCAGATAAGGATTGGAGTAAGAGTTAGGATAAGAGATATATGTAATGTTGTCCAAGTTTGATAATATCAAAATATCGAACACTCTAAAGAGCGAAAATGCCTGACCTTGAAGTGCTTCTTGTGGGATCGCAGTACAGTAAAGGTCAGAATATTTGCCCTTTCCGCACTGTAGTGTGACCTTGGAGTTAGTATATATATTTAGGAGAGGGTGTGGGGGGGGGCGCAGCCCTGCACAATAACAAGTTTGAGGTCTGCCATTTTTGCTTTTTAAAGCATTCGATATTATGAACCTTCGTTCATATAATATAGACCCCGTATATCTATATATATATATATAGATATATAGATAGATAGATAGATAGATAGATAGATACAGATATACAAAGAGTTGGGCTTTACAGATCCTAAGCCCAAAAGTAACTGAAAGCATTGCTTTTTTATCTCACAGGTTGCTCTATTTAATGCTGTTAAGCAAGCATATTTCAAAAGCATACATTTTCTCAACAATGGGTAAATATGTCAAAGACCAGTTTTCTCCATCATTTGAATAGTCAAAAATATTTGGCCCAGTGAAAATGGTTTTGTTGCAGATCTGGGTAATTCTGTTTCTCACCTAGAGCATCCTAATCCAGCCCTACAACTGCTCAGTTTTTTAGAACTTCCCTCTTTAGGCAGTTGGGGATATCTGTCCTTCCTCAGGGTCCCTCTCCAGGTGTGAGGATCCACCTCCATCAGAGGTATAATGACAGCCTTCACTTAGACTCCACCCTCATGGTGCACATGACACTGTTCCCTGTTAAGACTCTAGCTAAACTGCCAAAGCTTAGAAAAGCTCTTCCTTACTACAAGAATAAATAGCATACATAATTGGTCTCATAATGACCTATTAGCCAAACATGAACCTTTACCTATTGCATATAAATTTACCTGACTTCTCTTAAAGAAAGAGCATTATTTACATTAGATGAAACTTGAATGCATACAACCCAATGAACTGCAATGCAGAAAACATAGAAAGGCAGAAACTTAAAACCATAAGCATTTTTTTTGCAGGGGATCCACCCTGCCCTGCCTCCACCAAACTTATATGTACCGACTCTGTGATCATGCAAACAGGAAGAAAGGAGAAACCTCCACAAACCAAAGGAGTCCCTGCTGTAGTGCACATAGCAACAAAACTGACAGTGAATTCCAGTGGCAAACAGTAAGTGGCATTTTCATGCTTGGCATCTTGTAACTCAGGCACCTGACATTCAAAGAACAGGAACTTGGAAACCCGCAGAGAAGGTCTTTTAATCACATTAGTAATATGTTATAGCCCAAATACATAGACATACAGCATTTTCTACAATATTTACATGACTTACAACATTTAGCACCTTGAAATGTTACTCTCTCTCTCTCTCTCTCTCTCTCTCTCTATATATATATATATATATCTATATATATATATATATAGGCCCTTGTTAGATTGTTGAAACACAAATTAGCAAATTTGTGTTTCGGCAATCACAATTTAGCGAAAGTGCATTTTGTCGAAATGCACTTTTGCTAAATAGAAAACACAAAGAAAGCATGCAGTCTGCATGCATCGTTAGTTGTAAATCAACGTATACTGTTTAACGTTTAATGTTTTTTGGGGTTTTTTTTGTTTTTTTTTTTGTGGTTATTTTGGGTTTAGCGAAAGTGCATAGTCGATAGTTTGCACTTTCGACAAGATGCACTTTCGCTAAACTGAATTATCAGAAACACAATTCGATGAATTGTGTTTTCGATACTTCAACAGTGACCCCGTGTGTATACATTTTATATATATATATATATATATATATATATATATATATATATATATATATATATATATATACACACACACACACACACACACACACACACACACATATATATATATATATATATATATATATATATATATATATATATATATATATATATATATATATATATATATATATTGTTTCATTTCCTTTGTTCAGCTGACTTCCATTTATGTATGTAGCTTCAGCTGACCCACCTTTATATAGTCTACTGTATATGTGATTTATGTAAATACTCTACATATTTCCAACTTTCCTCTTTTTCTGCTTATGTTATATCTTATTTATGAGGTTTACAATCTCTGCAGTATATACTGGTTTAGCTATTCCCACTTATCCAAATATAAGTTTTTTTTTTAGGTTCATAGTTCTATTGCTCACTGTAAGATATCATATTGGATGGTGCAGTGGTGCAGCGGTTGCATTGTCACCTCACAACAAGAGGTTCTCCGGTTTGATTCTCAGCTGGGATGCTCTCTGTGCGGAGTCTGTATGTTCTCATTGTGTCCATGTGGGTTTCCTCCAGGTGCTCCAGTTTCATCCCAAGTTACATAGACATGTGTCTGGAGCTTTTCTTCCCCAGGCCTCCCCTGAAAATTTGCTTTGTTCCAAATTGGACTTTCCCAGTAAACAAATGTTAAATAAATAAATATGGATTGTACTTATTGCTCTGCAGCTGCTGTCTACTCTAAATTGCTATTGTTCTGTAATTATTTAGTGCTGTTAATTGTTTGTGTTTGACCACGTGGCTATCATGGCTATTGCTTTGTAATTATGTGTTAATTGCATGCCCTGCATCTAGCTTACCTAGCTGGTTAATGAACATAGATATAACTGTGATCTTTGTAAATTAGTCAATGCCACAGTGAGTTGTGTACATCTGGACCCTGATTTCAAAAGACATGCTCTCAGTGGAAGTGAACATAAAATAACTAAGCAAGCAGAAACTTTGCAGTGTGGAGGATTGAAGTTCACTCCTTGAAATATGTTAAGCACTTACTTCACTAATAAAATTTGAACTTTAAGCTACGTATTACAAAATAATAAAATAGTAAGTAGTCCACAGTTGAGTTAAAAATGGAATATCCATTACTGAAACACACAAACAAGCAATCCTAGTACTCAACACTTACCACACTGCAAAGTTTCTGCTTGGTTTGTTTTTGACCCAGTATAGGTTACATACTGGGTTTTCTGAGACTCCTAGGGGATACCACAGATTTTTCTTTTTGACCATAAAATAACCAATTATGTATGCTATATATTCTTGTAAGTGACCACTTACACTGAGAACAGGCCAACAGCAGGTGTTTTGGAATCTGGTCCCTGTAGTAAGTCTGTCCATAGATGGGCCTTATACTAAAGTAAGACTGAGAGCAAGTCTTTTGGAATTGAGGTAAACTTACACTGAAAGCAAGTCTTTTGGGATCTGGATGCTGGCGACTAAAATAATAGTTATGCTGACTGCAGTAATAAAGTTATTGCATGTATTGATGTGGTCATGTTAATATTTTTATGCAGGAAAAAAACTATGAGCACATAACTAAAAATTAAATAGAGTAGGAGAAATGTGATGAAAGTTGTTGTTGTCTTTCGGCTTTTCCCAGTTAGGGGTCGCCACAGTGGAACTCTGATCTGCTAATGATTGGCAGTAGATTTCCACGAACGCCAAGGTGTCAGCTCGACATTCAACCTTCAATGAAGGAACGCCCATTTACGCATGTCTTTTGAATGCCCAACAACTGTGAGGAGGACATGCAGACTCCACACAGAAGGCACTCCCCGCACTCCTGCTGAGAATCGAACGGGATAACCTCTTTCTGTGAGGCAACAACACTACCAATGTGATGAAAGTAATTCTCTAAAAAGTCTCAGAAGCAGCAAAACAGGATGCTGTTGCTTTATTAAAAAATACTTTATTTAGAATGCAAACTGCAATTTAAATTTAACCTCCTATCCATCAGGAGGTTTAAATACTGCTTTCCCTTTAAAGTTTTATTGTCTTTTAAGCGTGTGATAAACATGCTTTTTATTTCATTGATTAACATGACTCTGAAAATGTGCACTGTATACATAGCTCTCAACCAATCAGGAACAAATCTCAACAGAATCAGGGACAAATCCAGAAAAAATCAAGGACAGTCAGGGACAGTTTTAAAATATTAGTTCTATTAGCTTGAGGCAGTAACATAATTAGAGAATGTGAATTAATATACATTTCCTGAAGTAAAATAATTCTTCAGCTATAATTATTGTCATTATTTATTAAGTATAATTCACTACTTTTTGTCCAAAAGGCAGCAGTGTTATGAACGATTAAGAGGGACACAGCTAAAATTTGAGTCAAAATCAGGGACAGTTGGTACGTATGACTGTATATTAATGCTCTTGTATGTGTTTCTTAGTCTTTATGCCTGATGAAGCATGAGCTTGACATTTTTACTAACAAAAGAAAAATGTAGGAAAGACATCTTTGTCTCAAAGTAATTGTCTTAGAAACTGGTACTAAAGGTGTTTGTTGACCTAGTAGCACAGAGGAAGAATCCCGATGTATAACAGTGACCTCAAATGCTTGCCATCCCACATGCTAAAAGGCTAGTTATGAAGCAGGTAAGGGCTGTCTCACTTATGATGTGGGTGGCTTTGGACCTTTGCATTATCAGTCCTCATTGAAGCCATTAAGGTTGCTATAGGTAAGGAACAGAATGACATAGACAAATATGTTTGCAATTTGCAATAGGGCAGAAGTGGAAGTGTGTGTGTCTGTGTGTGTGTGATTGTGTGTGTGTGTGTGTGTGTGTGTGTGTGTGTGTGTGTGTGTGTGTGTGTGTGTGTGTGTTTGTGTGTTTACTTCCTTTAAGTCCCAGAAGTTCAGATGCCGATGTGGGGGCAATAAAATAAAAACAAGTACATACTTCATGAATCAACATTCTTTTGTTCAAACGCCATGGGAAATGGGGACGTAATAAGAACAAAACAGAATAGCTGAACCGTAATTGTAATTACCTTAGCATTCCAACATGTTAAAGAGGCTGAATATGGTCAGGAGTCAATAGACATGCTGAGGGTAAAAGTAAGTAGAGTCGGGGCAAATACTTACAAAGCAGTAGGCACGAGAAAGAAATCCCATGTATAATCAAGCTCACCTTAATGATAATGAGCTTTGGGTAAAAGAACCTAAATCTGATTCCTTCATTAGCTGCTAGACAATGGCTTTTCAAAAAAGATTTGGGAAGTTGGTTAAGATAAATAGCGAAATGCAGAGAACAGATACCACACACAATCTGACAATGTATTTGGCTTCTAAATTAGTTTAATCTGTAGTGCATCTTTGTGTTCAGAATTCATTGCATTATGCTCTTTCTATATTTCTATTAGGCCTTTGAAAATGTGCCACAGCATAACCTACAGAGGATCCTACAAATGCAATCCAAAATACGACAGTAAAAATAACTGGAATCTTATGATTAACTTCAGAATAGCATTTTATTACTGGAAGTATGACATGGCAATTGTCTTTAGGTCCCAGTATGTTCAGGAATTATGTTGCTATAGTGTCTCTAACTGGAAGAGTATTTTTGGTTGCCTAAATTTTGCTGATGACTTTATACCTATTTAGGAAATGATAAACATCAAAGGTGATTTACTGTACATGATTTGTTACGTAAGAGACATAGTAATTATTATTATAAACTAGAGATCGATTCAGAAAATTTGCCATGACATATTTTGTAAAAGGTACTGTAAAAAAACTTCTAGTTATGTGGAAAGGGTCACAGATGTGAAGAGCTGTAAAATACTTCCATCAGTCCAAAAATATTTTAATGTTTTAAATAAATAAATAATACAGCAATCATACTTTTAAGTAATTATCTGGAGACACATTTTGGAATCAAAGCATTATGAAAACCTTTATTCGGACTACAAGAGGAGAATTATGGTCTGTTTTGGCTTCTGAATGTGAAACATTGAGAATGCCTCAGTGCAGATTGCTGTTTTAGAAGCTTTGTAAATTATCTTGGTCAATATGAAAGACTAAAGCTTTTAAGGGTTTGGTAACTGCAATGCAGAAGGATTATTCAAGGTCTTTATTTTATTCCTATTTCAAGATAGAAAACTTCTGTATTCAAATTCCAGAAATTCTGCTTTTAAAATTAAAAAAATTGGTTACATTTGAACATTATATATGAAGAAGGGGCACTCTTTCTAAAAAGTGTTTTATTTTATTTTATTTGTTTGGAAGTTCAGCTGGTCAAGGTAAAAGGCAGGAGTATAGAAGCTCTTAAGGAGGGATGTGTTTAGACTGTCTTACTGTACTCATTGTTCTAAGAGTTTCTCAACATGACACTAAGTATGCAGACATAGATTCCAACCTTTTCAGTCTTAAGATGCACCCGTGATGTTTAAGATATCTGAAATATCATGTAAAAGGTATGCTATGACAATCTGAAAGTAAGCTACATTCCTTCTTTCTTCTTTTGCCTTCATATTGTTAAGTGTTTTACTTACCTCCACAAGAGTCGTTCTTGTGTGGAACTGAATGACAGGTATATGAACAAAAAATGCTTGTCTTATAATTTTCTTGAACTGTTTCTCCCCCACAACTGCTCTTAGGAAGACCGTCAGATGGTCATAAGATACTGTCAGTTTTCTCTCATCACCCTGTACTTGAATCTTGCTTTCTCAGACAAAGTCTTTCCAGCTGTGTCCGTCTCAATCTATGGCTGACTGCAAACACTTGCATCTGGTTCTTTTTACTGAGTAAATAGGCTCACTTGTTTCACATATCTGTTTCAGAATACCTTAAGGGCCCTTTCATAAGGAGTAAGTAACTGTTATTTGCTTATCTGAGGGATAACTTAGAGATGCAGCCTGCAGATTAAATCAATTTAGGAGAAGTAATTGCATGATCATATGACACTGATCATAGTTCACATTGTGGTCAACAATTTGAAAAGCTCTACTCCTGCACATATGTAAAAGGATACAATGTAAAGTTCCAGCATTCTTACTAGCAAAGAAAAATATGTTTTGTTAAGATTTAGCCTTCTCTTTGAGCATTACCAGTCTTGACCTTTAATTTTGACTAAGGGCACGGTGCTAAAAGTAGGGGCCTCAGTGTCTGCTGGCCTTGCATGAAATGTGATCAGTATTACTGTTTTGCAGGGGATGCCTGCATCTATCACCCCCAGGGGTACAGAATATTGCCATAGCATCATTTTTATAGCTTAGCAAATTGCAAATAAAAAAAGTGAGAAAAATAGATCCAATGGATCAAAGATGATGGTAGGTTTGCTAAACATGAGAACTTTAAGCAGCAAGGTAGGTAACCTTGATGCCTTTCCTTTGATGGATAATGTTCACATTTGTACTTTAGCAAAACCCTGGTTTAAAGATGCTAATTCTGTATCACAAACATTATTTTTATTTAGTTATTTTATTTATTTTGACATGTATTAACCGGGTTAGTCCAAATGAGCTTGAGCCCACTTTCAGTTGAGGACTCTCGAGAAAAACTCTGTACAGAATCATTATCAAAGCAGTCAAAACATTAAGTACTGAAAGCTTCAACTACAAGATAAAGTCTAATACAGAGGTAACTGAGTAACATCTCAAACATAGTACAGAAATATATAAATCAGCGGGCAGTAAAGTAAATGATGCTAGAAGACATATTGTGTTTACTATGGATACATATACATCTCATAGTACAGTACAATGTAGAACAAATCAGCAAGCTCTGGAGTAAAAAAATATGAAATAGAAATACAGCCAGGTAGAGTTGACAAAGATAGTACACAGGTGGAGCGCAAAGGACATGGGAAGAGTAGGTTGAGATTATGCTAAAAGTGCAATGGGTGGTTTTAAATGGATAGTCACGTGGACTATAGGACTCAGAGTAATAAAGAGAAACACGGAGTTAGGTTAGGCTTTGGCAGGAACAGATTCATGAGATCAGAAGAGTATCTTATAAATATTTTTTTAAAGATGTGGATATTGGATATAGTTCTGATGGTCAGAGAAAGTTTGTTCCAAGCTAAGGCAACAGAGTATCTGTATAGAGATTGGCCAGTGGTTCTTTTAGGCGTATAAACTTCCAAGAGAAATTGGTCAGAGCTTCAGACAGAGTGAGTGAGAGTATAGAAGGAAGTGAGGGATGAGATGGCAGGTCAGAAGGTAGGTTTGTTGAGGATGGAGTGAGTAAGGAGCAGTTGAGCTAGTTGGAGCTGGTGGGGGAATTCTAGCCAACTTAGGGTTTTGAGAGAAAGGCAATGGTGTGAGTTATAGGGTTGGTTTGCAGTGAACCTAGCAACTTTGTTATAAGTGAGTTCAAACTTAGACTTTAGAGAGGATTATAAGCTGGTTAAATCAGGGAGGCATAAAGCAGACAAGGAAGATGGTAGACATAGGCAAGGGAAAGTCTAGAGTCTTTGGTGAGGAATGTTTTGTTCCTATAGAGCAGGCCCAGTTATCGGTGCATCTTTTTTATGCAAGTTTGGACATGAAGATCGAATTTTAGTTGATCGTCAGTGATAGCGCCCAGGAGTTTGGTGTGTGCTTCTATTAATTGCCATGCTATCAAACAATATGACAGTAAATGAAGATTTATGATGAGAAAGAGATTTTGGGAGGAATAAGAAAAGTTTGTTTGTTTTGGGATTGAGTATGAGTTGATTATCTGTTAACCGTTTTCAATGGAGTTGAAAGAGTTTTGAGTTAAAGTGTGGAGGTATCTGAAGTAGAGTATACATTTTTCAAAAATTTTAGAGCAGGTGGACAGAATGGCTATGGACCTGTAGTTTGACAGGTCAGTGGAGTGACCTCCTTTGTGGAATGGTATATTGCAGAATTGCTTCCAGATAAGGGGACAGTAGATTTTTGGATAGATTGGTTGATCAGGGTGGAGATTGGGTAGGCTATTGAGCTAACAGCAAGCTTTAGGAAGTGGGGTGGTAGATTATCTGCTAAGGGAGAGCAAGGCTTTAGTTTATTTAGTAGTGATTTTATGTAGGCAGTGAGGACAGGTTTGAGTGAGAAGGTGGTTCTATGGCTAAAGGGAGGGGGTGGAATAGAATGATTGGAGATGTGACTATTCTGGGTTAGTCTGCAGATGGAGTTGATGAAATAAGACTTAAGAATAGTTGCAGTTTCAAGGGGAGAGTTATTAGGCCAGGAGACAGGTATACTGGAGCTACCTGGATAAAGAATCTTATTGATGGTTTTCCAGAATTTTTTAGGACTGAGGCTTTAGGTAGAATTTTTTCTTATGATTATTGACAGTTTTTTTTTAGTGAGGTTTCGGAGTTCTTTATAGGTTTGGAGGTAGACAGGGAATTTCATTTTTAGCCATTTTTTACAAGCATTATCCCTCTCGTGCATTAGAGAGCACGTAGACTAAAAAAGCCAGGGTGCAAAGAGAGATTTTACCCTGATTTTACTAAGGGGAACAAGAGAGTTGAGAATATTTTTATTTATTTAACATTTGTTTACCAGGAAAGTCTGACTCGGAATGAGCCAATTTTTAGCGGAGACCCAGGGAGAAATGCTCCAGATGCATGTCTTTGTAACATGGGATGAAACAGGAGCACCCAGAGGAAACCTACACAAATGTAGGGGGGACATGCAGACTCCATAGAGAAGGCCCCACAGCTGATTATTGAACCGGAGAACCTCTTGCTGTGTGGTGATAACTCTAATTGCTGCACCACTGCACAGTCCAGTATCTAGAACAATTTGGTTAAATTTGTGTACAGCATCATCCTCTTGCTTGTGAAAATATGGTTGTTGCTGATATTGCAAGTATATAAACAACAATAAAGATATCATACAGCATAAATGCAACTGCAATTCTGATAAAGTAGTTTACTGTGCTATATGCACTTTATGTAAGTGTTTCTATGACAGTAAAGATGAAAGAAAATACAAGAGAGAATATATGAGCACTTCTGTGACATAAACAAAACAAGTGTTATATGCAATCATATTGCAGAAAAAAACAGAGCACTGTTTTAAATCATTCTGTGAACTGCAAAAGATAGTAATAAATGCAAGGGGAGGTGCTTGTACAAGACTAGAGAAAGTTGAAGTACACTGGCAACTAAAATTGAATGCTACTAACTGGCCAGGATTAAATGAATCCATCTCTATTTCCAGTTTGCTAAAACTAAAAGCTTTAGAAAGATAATGGGCCAATAGTAGGAGCAATAAGTGTTAAAATAAACACAGAAATGTATTTTATATGGCTTAATGAACTAGCCCTTTAAATGGCAGCTCATTCATTCTGGAGGCTTAGCAATCACATGAGTGATGATGTAATTTTAAATGTGTATAAAAGAATTTGACTGAATTTGTAAAGTATCTGATGAACGTTTTCACTTATGGAAGATGAAAAGTGCTTTATCTTTTGAACTGGCATTTTGAAACCATTTGAACAGGTTATTTCGACCTATTTTGAACTGCTCTGAGATATTTTAAACACATGAAAAGCCTGAATTTTTGTCAGCATTTGGCATTTTTTTAGCTGTGCTTACACCTGTTACTGAAGGTTCCTGTTTGCCTTTCTATCTCCTGATAGGAATAAACTTCAGGTGAAGAGTATTAGCATTAGAATGTTAGGGCTGTAGGTGTGATATTTGGGCTTAGATTTGAGGGGGTGTGAGGGGTGGAGTACTAATTTGATCTTGAGTAGGAGTGGGTTTGAAGGGTTAAATGGAGAGGGTGCTATTAAGAAAATGTGGGGTGATTCAAAGTCCCTTAGTGGGTGAGAAAGAGTAGGAGATAAGTGTATGGGAGATCATTTAGTTTGGTATGAGGAAGGTGAGAAAGTAGAAGAAGAAGAGGAGTGGGGATACAGATGAGAAGCATGGTAAGGGAGGACAAGAAAGTGAGTGAGCTAGAAGTTTGTGAGAAGATAAGTAGGGAAGAAAGGTGATCTACTGTGTGGAGGAGAAGTGAATTGTTAAGAAGTAACAGGGGGGTGGATGGGATTTTTGAAGAGACAGCTGAAGTGAGGAATGGTTAAGGCAATTAAAGAATACAATGTTAGTACCGTAAAGTGAGGGAGTGAGGGGGTATAGGAAAGAGGGATGTAGTAAGTGATATGAGGTGTGGAGATGTGGCTTGCAGAGAGTTTCAATTAGTAAGGCTGATCCGTTAGCAGGGGTTGTGGAAAGGTGGGAGGATTAGAGAGCTGATTGGAAGGAGTGATCAGGAAGAGGAGGAGTAAAAGGGCAGTGGAAAAAAAGGGTTAGGGTATAAATTTAGAGTAAGTGGGGGTGGGTAGAAATTGGGGAGTCTATATTAAATAATCAAAAGTTGAATTCACCGAACGGTATTTCCATCGAAAATACCGTTCAGCAAACTCGCTCTTGTGGGGGGCTGTGCCCCCCCCCCGGTAATTATATATACCAACTCCGAGATTGCACTACAGTGAGGAAAGGGCAAATTTTCTGATCTTCACTGTACTGCGATCGCAATATTCAGAATTCGCTGACTGGTATTTTCGATGGAAATACTGTTCGGTGAATTCAACTTTCGATAATTTAATATAGACCCAGAATTGGGGGTAGGGTAGGGGAGTGGAGTTATGACCGAGGGTAGAAAGGGAGGAATGGAGCCGGCTGACCCATGATAGTGGTGGGAAGCTGAAGAACAACTATCAGGCAAACAACAGAATGGTAAGGGAATAAATGCCAGAGAATGTCAAATCCTACAATGTGACCCTGATGGATCCAGCAATGCTATATTTAATTATTTATTTATATGCATGTGTTGAGACACTGATATATAGCAGTATTTTTTAGAAACTTTGTTAAATTGACGTATGGGGAAAAGGGGAAGTTACCAAAATGGGGTTATACCTGAAATTACTTTACTAGAGTTTAGTGCAAATACATCTGAACACCAGGCTATCAGCATGGGGGAGGGGCGGGGTTCCCCACAAGCTGCATGAGAGCCACAAAGGTGGCATTAAGACAGAATTTCAGTATAATTTAAACAGAACTCAGCAGATGACCATTTAAGGTAGAATGCAAACATATACGGATAATATCCCTACTATTTCACAATGTATTTCTGTAGGTAACACAAATAATATGCAGCTGCAAGGGTACTTTTCAAAATAGCTGCTTTGTAAAACTATTTTGGAAGGTAAAGAACTGTGGTGTAGAGTTTATTCAGTTAGAGGAGTACAGGCTACGATGATAAATGCTTTCGTAGAACAGGAGCAGTGCAATAGATCTCCTCTAATCTCCTATTCATCAAACGCACACACAACTTGTGGGAGCTTGGGCAAGGCACCAGTTGGGATGGAAACTAATTAGAAATGGTTGTAATCCTTTAATTTTGCAGACCAAATGACGCAGGCATGGATTTGACAATATTCGTATGACACCACTTAAAAAATGGACTTGTAGAGCTCCTATATATAAAAGCTGCATCGAATAACTTCAAATTTAACATCCTTAAACACTACATAACACTGTCCCTAGCTCAAATTTAACACGCTTGAATATTACATAACACTGTCCCTAGCTCCTGAATACAGTAGCATGAAAATTTACTCACTACTGTGTTATAACAAAAAACATAAACAGTAACAGCTTTCATGCATATATCAGTCACTCAGACACCCCACTGGTACACTAATGTAAGAAATATGACTGATGAAGGAAGTGAAGAATCAGAATGGAGACTAAAGTGGAAAACCAGTTCAAATATATTCATTATACTAAGATCTTTTACCATGTAACCATAAAGACTTTCCCCTGGGATTCAGAAGCAAATAATGTAAAGTATGCATACTACTAAATGTAGATTGGTAAAAACTCTGTACCCCATGAACTACCACATAGGTGGCAGTCTACTTAATGCCGAATGTGTGATAAGAGACCTTGGAGCCCAGGTGGACAGTAGTCTCTCCTTTAATAATCACATCACCACAGTGGTCAGGAAATCCTTCTATGTGGCACACCTCATCACAAAATGGTTCTCATCCAGGAAAAAAGAGGTCATTGCTCCCCTCTACTCGACATTCTTAGACCCATTATAGAGTACAACACCCCTTTCAGAATGTACCTCACAAGACATCCGCAGCAGCTGGAAAGGCCACAGAAGTACTTCACAAAGAGGATTACTGGCCTCAAATAGATGCCCTATACTGACCGTCTCAAACAACTCTAGCTTTACTCTATAGCATATCGCCTACTCCAAGGTGATCTCTGCCTAACATATAAAGCTATGTCAAATCCAGAGCTGTTGGACATGCTGCATCTAAAGAAATCCCAATCCCTCCAAGCTACACACTCTAGGGACCTAAACCTTGTCAACACAATAAACAGGACATGCTGGAGGGATAGATTCCTGTCCCAGAGACTACCCATACTCTGGAACAAGCTACCCATCTATGTCAAGCAAAGTCCCTCATTAGCACTCTTCAAGAAAAATCTTGATGAGTGGTTGGGAAATAGAAAATGCACCCCGGGGATCACTTCTGTGGCTCTGCTCGACAGGGGCACAGGAAAATAACTTTCTTGATTGGTGTAAGCCAGGGAACCTTGTTGGCTAGGCTTACTTAGGCCATTGGGCCAATAGCCTAGTACCTATTAATGAACCTATGTGTTGCTCAATACTGTTTCTAGCAAGAGTCATCAATGCACTATGCATGAGAAATTCAAAGACTGCTGTAATACTACATCAGTATGAATGCTCTAGCTTATAGTGTTCCCGAGCTCATGGAGGAAAAAGCCACATGCAAATTTGGCAATCCTAGGACATGTGTAATGCAAATTAGCCACATGCAGTTTGACAAAGATTTTGTCAGAAATAGAATAGCTTGGTCGCAGAACTCAAAGAAAAGATCAGCTATGCAATTTGAGGAGTGAATGTATAAAAATTTATATCATCTTTTGATGGCATGCCCCAATGATGTCTATGGCAGGATTGGCAATGTTTGCATGCCAGCAATGCACTTGTGTTGCGTGTTGTGTTTTGTGTGTGTATGTGTGTGTACATGTGTGTATGTAGGACATGCTTTCAGCTGTCAAGAGTCAAGCTCAACAGGCTCTTCTTTCCCTGCTGATTCTGCCAAGCCCATCCCTTGGCTGTGGTTTTGCTAGATAGTAGCTAGGGGCAGTGGGAATCTCATTCATCCCTTTATGCCCATCACTAATTAGATGATGAGGCATTTGGCTACCTTAAGAGAGTCATAGTTACTCCGGCCATTTACCCACACTTCATTGAATTTCTTCACTTTGACATTCAGAGTACGGGGGCAGAAATCACATCATGTCAAAATCCATCTCAGGCCTTCATGATGCTTTGTTTTAATTAAACAGTCAGTTTCCCATAGTCTGCTCCAGTTCTAAGTCAGCTGCCAGTTGACGGATGATGCAGGATGCCAGTCAGGACTGGCACCTGCCACAGTTGGGGTAATCCACAGGATGGGCCCAGTGAGCATCCAGGGTGTGAATGTATATAAATATGAATGTGCTTGTTTGTAGTTATCAGTGCAACATAATTGGGTGGGTTGGTAGGGGAGGAACACTTGCGTGGCTACTTCTAACTGTGCAATGTTCAGTTCACAGATTTGCTACCGAGCAGCTGAAAACCTTTTGCTCAATGGCTTTTTTGTGCCTAGAAACTGCATTTTAACATTATACTGTTATTAGGGGTCCCAAGTGAAACCTTAATAGTGCCACAGTGATATTTTTTTCTGAATTCTGCCAGACAGCAGACTTTACAATTAGAAATGTACATAGATTAATTAAATACATTTGTATATACATAATTATCCAATCAGTAAAGCATGAAACAATCACATGGTATGTAATCACTGTTTGTAACCCCCCCACACTTTACCTGGTATAATTGAAAGATTTGAAAAACTGTGTGAGAAAGAGATCATTCTTGTTATTAAAGCCCAATAGATTCAATTGTTACTATCTTTTTACATGTGATATGGTAGTACAGTGGTGCAGTGGATATCATTGTCACCTTGCAGCAAGAAGTTCCCTGGTTTGATTTACAGCTGGGGTGCTTTCTGTGTGGAGTCTGCATGTCCTCACTGTGTTCTCATGGATTTCCTTCAAGTGCTCCAGTTTCCTCACACAGCCCAAAGACATGCGATAGGTGGAGTGGACACTCTAAAATGTCCATAGGTGTGACTGTGTGGTATGTATGAACTATTGCAGCAGGGCTAGCCACCCAGCAATGTAAACCATGACTTTATATGATTGTCACTGCTAAAGTGACACCACAACCCCATATGCAAAAATGGAAAAAAGGGTTGTGGATGGATGGATGTCAGCTATGCTAAAACTATAGAGCTATGCCATTTGCATTATGAAAGAAGATGAGGCAGTGGGCTGGTTGTTATGGAGAAATCCCATTACACAAATAATATGCCAACATTGTGGATTTTTTTTGCATTTTTACAGATGTGGGTAAGTTTGTTAAAACTTACTGAATGACTTTGCATTTCACAAACATTTGAATAAATTTGTTGAAGCTGGTTATAGGAAAATTGATCTTTCTGGTAACGTTTTATTAACAATGAGAGAATTCCAGCTCAAATTGCTGTTTTTACAAGGTGGGCATCCTCATAATGGTGTTATTTTTTAGAATCTCTAAATTGGACATGAAGAGGACTGTCATAACTTTGGGAATGACAGCTTTCCCAACTGGATCAAAGACAGAGCCTTTGGGAATGACAGTTTTTCCAACTGGTCAAAGACAGACCATTTGGCACAGTTTCTGGTACAAGAATAAATACTATCATAAAAAGCATGATATCTCTTAGTTTGCAGATTGTATTATGGAACTGAAGGACATTCAACTGGCTGCAGCTGATTAATGGTTCAAGCTGATAACAGTTTATATATAGTTATGGCACACCATATTTGGCTTAAAGATTTTTTGTGTACAAAAGCATGCTTTTCTGAAGCTGATATTAACCTCGTTAGTGATTATATTGGCATTAAGACTTAATTATTTTGTATTTGGAAAAAAATCTGCAGCTGGATTCAGAGCATATCTGAAGAGGAGGCAATGCCCCCAGACATGTCACTTTAGTGTTATCAGAATAGGAAGACTAATGCATTTATTAAACTTTTATACCTTTTTCTATTTTGGAAGTAGTAGTATCTGATTTAAGGGGAGGGGATTACAAGAATGTTTTAGAGCAGAGGGAAACTTGTGGCAGATCAAGTTGGAAGCTGACCGGAGACCTGGTCTAAATGAATCCATCAACATTAAATGTTTTTTTAAAAAAGCAGGAAGTTAAAGGTTTTGAAGTCCGTTGATGGTTAATACTGTTTTAACTTGAATGAGATTTTCATGATTATTTTCATAATTATAAGTTATGTATTTTGTTTCATGTTTTATGTTTTTATTTTGGATTATTTTGGAATGTTTTTAATCATTTAAACACTTAATCAATTAGTTAATTATTTAATTATTTAATTGGGTAACTAGTTAATTATACATATGGATTGTGTGTGATTTTTTTATTAGTGTTTGGAGCATTTTCTGAGGAAGTAATTTTGATGAAAGCGTTGAATAAAACTTTGTGTGTATGCTAAAGAAGTTTGTGGTTCTTTACTGGCCTTTATTGTCCTTCGGAATCCTAGAATTTTCCTGGTTTGGTCATTTTTTTCTTAGTTCCCACATTTTTTTCTCAGTAGGAAGCTTATTGGATGGTTAAAATGAGTTATTTTGTACCTATAAGATGTCTGTTAGATTAATTAGTATGATTTTATATTATTTACCAGTGATGTCAGTCAAAAAAGTCTTAGCACTGAATGTGTGACAGACCCTTTCACTGTGGAGTAATGTGGAACATCAACTGTTTAAGACTCAGAATGAGGATGTTCCTCGTAATGAGTTACACTTGAGAGGTATGCCCTACACCATGTTTTATGATTTCCTGAATTATTTCAGTTGCCAGGCTCAGAATATCGTTTATTTAGTGGGACTCAGACCATGTATAGCCTTCTTTGTTGGCTGCATTGAATTATTTCAGTTGCAAATCTCATAATATTGTATATTTACTGGGATATAGCAAAGAAAAATACATCATGGATATTCTGCAAAATCAGGAACTGTTGAGAGGTATGCTGTCAAGATGCAGTTCCCATTTGCAGTGAGAACAATCATGTTAGGCCATGGATGAACTTTCATATACCCATATGATAATCAAGGTTAGTCTTGAAGGAGGCAAAGATGTCACTATACTTAAAATGCATGGGCAATCTGTTGCAGAGATTGGGTAACTATTGGGTAAAGGATCTAGCCCTCCATCATACTTTATTTACATGCTGGTGAAGATTCAAATCTTTATTTTAGGTGTTTGCATAGCTGTTTGTCTTGTGAAGATATAAGAGATCCTTTAGGGTGAGGTGTTTGATGGCACAGAATGACAGGCATACATCTCCATGCACGGAGTCTATAAGAGACAAAGTATAGGGCTAAGGCTTGTAGTGTGTCTTGGCAATTAAAGGTTCTTAGTCCAGTAACCTTTTTTTCTTCTTCTTCATCTTCTTCTTCTTCAGGAACCTTTGGGGACCTTCTGACTGCATGATATTGTCTGGTTAGGTACATGCCAAAAGAGGCATCATACTCAATTGTTCTAATTTGATCAGAGTAGAGGGAGATAATGACATCCTTTGGCTCAAGTAAGATACTATTGAAAATCAGTTGTTCTAGACATACGGAATTACTGTTACAGCACGGGGGTCAAATGTGAATGAATTGTTAACCCTGTAAGATGACTGTATTCCATATATATTTTTTTGTAAGTACATCATGAAACCTGTGTGGCAAGGTATGACTGTAACACAGACTGAGTATAAGTATTGAAGATAGAAGTGAAGGGTGACCTTGACCAAGCCAGTGGTGGATAAAGCTGCTTTTGTTTGTTTGCTCATTTTGAGCAAGTATTTAGATTGGACAATAGGAATTATTTTCAAGGTGGGATCTTTTATGTCAAAAAAAAGTTTAACAGGGATAAACAAGATAAAATATGATAGACAAAATGCTGTATAGAAACATGCCATTTAATTCCTAAGTATACAAAAGTAGTGACTTCTAGCAACCAGGGTCACTAAAGTATAGTAAAAGAAATCAGACTAGAATCACTGAGAGATAAAAAGACATAATAGTTACAGACTGATCTAAAACTCTACATGTTATAGTTAGGTGTTCCTAGACACAGAAGTGCCAATACCTGGGAAAATGCTTATGTAGATGTTTATCTACAGTTATGACAAGTTCTAATAAAACATGGTAATACTGCCAAATATATATTTAAGAAATGCAGCTTATTAACCTAGTACTTAGCATGATATAAATGTCAAAAACTGTGGTGAAGATACCATACTGGTGATGAATAAGGGCTGCTAGATGCCACCTGTGAGGTTTGTTTTGCAGAAGAAACAACAGCTTCCCGGGTCTTCTTTTTGGAATGTGCTAATCAGTGGGAGTTGTAACAAGCATTCAGCGTGAAGTAGTGCATGCAGTGTGGAGTAGTGCATGCAGTGTGGAGTAGTGCATGCAGTGTGGAGTAGCCTTATAGGCATTATTACTTGGGATACTGAAAAGAACATGAAGGTTAGCAGATACATGTGAGAAAATGTCACACAATGTGGCAATGATTTTTACAAAAGAAGCATTCTTTTATGTCTGCCTTTATGGAAGAACTACGTCTGTAGGCGCCATATGTGAGGCTGATATTATACCAAGCTTTGTAGAACTAAGACTGAGAAAGTATTGCCTCCTGACCTGAGTGACAGGATGAAAATGGAGGATTTTCCTTAGGGACTGACAGTAAATGAGGTGCAGTTATTTGTACAAGATGATGAAGAGAATAAAGGCTGGCCTATGTATTATCAGAAAAGTGTGTGGCAGTGATGTTTCCTCTGAAGGATTGGGACCATTTTATTTAAACCTGATTGTAGTCTGGCTCTGTTGTTATCAGACTGGGTGAACAAAGTGCTGTTGTTTTTCTAGAGTTTGAAGAAATACACTCTTCATAATGGCTTTGCAAGCATTGCAGTTGTAAAATGTATTCTCTGAATATTAGGTATTAACCACTGTGGTACTTTTTACCATTTGCATATCAACATATGTGGAAGAGGATTCGTGGGACTAAAGATCCAGACTTACACCAAAAGAAGCTGTGACCAATCAGCAGGAGTGAGGGTCCACTCTTGTAGCAGTGCTACTGACCAGTATTGGCTAGGTTTTATGAGTGTTAATAGTAAGTTGTTTGTTGTTAAGCCAGATAGATAATTTTGATTAAGTCTTACTACCTAAGATTAGTTAGACATGATGAGGTCTATGACTGGTATTCATAGGCTGGGGCTTCACAAATTACGTAAAGCTACATGGATATGCAAATAAGCCTTCCGACCCCTTACAGTCTCCGATTTCCAGACAGACGTCCACTTCCCCTCTAAAAAGAAGGGAAAAGAGAAAACACATCTCTCCCTCTTCAGAAAGCATGCCTGATTGGCAGGCTTTCAGCCAGAGTCTTTTCAGTGCATGGCACCGAGGCCTACTCCTACTTCTGCCTCCACCTCTCCTCCTCTCCTAAGCCTTAAGCCCCTGCCTACAGATCAAGTTCCCAGGGAAGAGGAGGTCCTTTCAGATTCCTCTGAGGAATCTCTTTCCTACAACTCCCAACTCGCTTCTCCCTTGGGATATGGATTCCCAGAGGAAGAATCACTGGACTCTAATTCTCCAGTGGAAGATCTGACCTTCTGTGAGACAATTAGTAGAATGAAGGAGTACTTTAAATGGGATTCTTCAGAAATGTCTGAGGTACAAAAGAGGTACTATGGCCTCATTCAAATGGAAAATCCTAGCCCATCTGCTGTTCCTCCCATCCTCCCTGCCTTCCAAGATCCCTTTTCTTTGGCATCTCTGAACCCTGACTCTCAGCCTCCTGCCCCACACAGACCAGATAGGCTTTACAAAGTACCCGGTGCTGCCAAGCATCTGATTAGGTGTCCAACAGCTTATCCAGCCACTATTTTTGTCGCCACAGGTAAAGCCACTAAACTCCTGCCTACTACCGTCATTCTCCCAGCTGACAAGGACAGCAAGTCAATGGAAAGATTAGGCAAAAAGATTTATACTTCCACTACCTTGGCTTTCAGAGCCACAAACTATCAGACCCACATGGCCAAGTACACCTTATCTCTTTTACAATCTGCCACCAAACATTTGGCAGATATCCCAGACTCCCCTACCAAATCATCACTGTCCTCCCTCCTGGCTCTCACATCCCATGTCACCAGACACTTCAGAAAATGTAACTATGATGCTGCTGAATCCTCTGCCAGGTCAGCAGCATCAGCAACTGCCTTATGCAGATACTCCTGGCTTCGCCTACAACCCCTGCCAGATGATTTCAGGGCAAAGCTCACTGATGCCCCCCAGTAGAATACTGCACTTTTTGGTTCTAAGGTTGCAAACCTCTTTAAATCTTTGCAACAGAAAGGAAAACAGATGCAGGACCTTAAACACTTACTGGTCTCACCAATCCCTAAGTTTCACAGGAACTATCCTTCCAAAACACAGTTTATTAGGAAGCATTCCCAGCCAGCTCCTCTTTCTAGACCACATAAGTCTACCAGAAAACAACCTCCTCCTGCTAGAGTATCCACCTCCTCTAGCTAGACAACTTCCTTTCAGGACAGGGCAAGTAGCATCTGACTACCTGCCAGTCTTGCCTTCCCCCACCCCCTACTGTACCTCTGTCTGCCCACCTCTCTCATTGTCTCCCTCTTTGGGCCCTCCTTACCAAAGGCAAGTGGGTCCTGTCCATCCTCCAAAATGGCTGCTTCATGTCATGACTCTCCCCTCCCATATGACGGGGCATTCCTTGACCATCTACACAGCAGCTGCACCTCTTACAGCCAGTGCTGCAGACACTGTTAGACCAAGGCACTATAGAGTCAGTTCCCTCCTTTGCAAAAGGAAGAGGTTTCTATTCAAGGCTCTTCCTCGTCCCCAGGAAAGACGGACCATGGAGACCCATCCTAGACCTCTCCTACCTTGATCTCTTCCTAAAAGTACCTACCTTCAAAATGCTTACCCTACCAGCCCTTTTCCCTCTGATTATCCCACAGGGATTCATGGCTACTTTGGACATAAAAGATGCTTATATCCACATCCCAATCAGGGCCTCCCACAGGAAATACTTAAGATTCCTGGTGGACTCCTCTCACTGTCCATTCTCAGCCTTGCCCTTTGGTCTTTCTACCACACCCAGAGTCTTCACCAAATGCTTAGCACCTGTGGTGGCTCACTGCAGGACAAAGGGAATACAGATATTTCCCTATCTGGACGACATGCTGTTGCAGGCTCCCAGCCAAGTATTGCAAGGACACATCCACTTTGTGATGACCTTACTGCAGCCTCTGGGATTTCAGATAAATCTGCCTAAATCTCATCTTCAACCAACTCAGAACATTGTATTCCTAGGGTGCAGAATACGCTCAGATCTCATGGAGGCATACCTACCACCTCCAAAAGTGAGCTCCTTGTCAGAACATCTCCTCCAGGTACTTTACTCTTCAGCACTGACTGCAAGGCTGTACCTCAGTCTTATGGGCTACATGGCATCCACTATATCCATGCTACACATGAGGAAGCTGCAGTGGTACCTCCACTCAGTCTGGAAGCAATACAACCAGCATCTGGAGTACATTGTACTCCTTCTACCCTGTCTAAAAAAGGAAATCCTATGGTGGTGGATCAGGTACAGTGCAACCCAGGCCTCCCTCTCCAACTACCACAACCCACTCAGGTCATGCACACAGATGCCTCAGACCTGGGATGGGGAGTCACCCTCAGACAATGATAGGTGCAGGTCTGTGGCCAAATCACCTAAAATCAGAACACATCAATGCTCGAGATAAGAGGGTAATCCTCCTAGCCCTCCAGTCATTTCAGCCTTTCATTCTTCATGGGACTCTTCTGATAAACACAGACAATATGACTGTACTGTGGTATATCAACAAAACAGGGACACACCAAGTCCTACCTGCTCTGCAGGTTAGCCCTTCTGGTATGGGAATTGGCTACCTCACAGGGAATCTCCCTGTTCCCTCTCTCCACAACAAACAGGCAGATTATTTCAGCATAACCAGCACAAACAACCACAAATGGATGCTGCACAGAGATGACTTCCTGGATATGGTCCACAGGTGGGGTATACCTCAAATAGACTTGTTTGCCTCCACCATCAACAAGCAACTTCCTGGCTTTTGCACCAGGACACCCAAACCACGGGCAATGGCAACAGATGCCTTCTCAATTTCATAGAAGGGAAAATATCTATATGCATTCCCCCCTTCCCACCGATTCAGAAGGTCCTGCTAAAAATTCAAAAACCCAAAACTCTTGTTGGTGACTCCCTACTGGCCTAGACAGCACTGGTTCCCCTTACTCCTAAATTTGTCCATGGGCAATCACCACATGTTACCCTCCAGAGTGCACCTCCTCACACAGCACAAGGGGTCACTAATCCATCCACAGTGGCAGATGCTGCAGCTAACTCTGTGCTGGATAGGATTCTGATCCCATTTGGACACCTTTACAATGAAAATGTGCTCAGTGTCCTTCAGGAGGCCAGGAAACCTAATACTCACCCATATGCAGAATAATGCAACATGGGAATAGAAGGACAGAAAAGTTGTGTAAAATCTTACAATAACCATAGATGTCCTTCTCTTCCATGTTGCAGTATTCCTTCCCACCCTCCTTCCCCTCTTATCAGCTAATAACTTCCCTTTCTGGATGACAATGATATGCAATTGCCCTTACAGGACTGGCTCCAACAGGGGCTACTGTTCTGAGAGCTGGTTCATGCCAACATCACCTTTATGGCCCACAAACCTCTTCCACATCTGACGTCTGATACACCACAGAGAGACCAAAAGCTTTTGGATACTGGCCGTATGTACATGAGACTGTAGGGATAAACCCATATGCAATATATTGCAACATGGAAGAGAAGGACATCTATGGTTATGGTAAGATTTTATATAACTTTTCTTTCCTTTACTTGCTATAGAACTTTGGCCTTCTTGCTGCCACCTGATCAACCCACTTGGCCAGCTGGTCAGCCCTGTGCTTCTGCAAATCATCAAACTAGTGATGACACTGCTGATTGGAGTGGGTTATACCTGTCAAGGTTGACAGGTGGTAACCCAACTCCTCAAATATCTGCTTTTTCCTTGTACTGTTGCGAGTACATACCTCAGTCTTTTCCCAATAAGAATAATTTAGAAGGTAGAGCATAAAGATTGCTTCCTTGCTGGACCAGCTTTGAGTGAAGCCTCATACCTTTACAGGTGACACTATCATTCAGTGCCAGAAAAATAATGAGGAAATTATGGCCATGGATGTAGTAATCGCAGGTAGAGCCAATCCCTGTGGGGTGTGATACCACCCTAACCAAAACAAGTTGACTAGCAGGGGCATTACAAGAGCTATTGATATTATTGGCAAGTTTGGTTTAACCAAAACTGTTTTGCCACATATATTATAATTATTAGTTCTTTTTGAAGGAAACCAGTTACCTTTCCCTTCTATTGTTAATTAAATAGAAATATATGATTAATAATTGCAAATGCTAATGCTCATTGGTAAAGGTTATTTATTTATTTATTTTTTGTACCATAACACTACTAAGTCTCATGTAGTACAGCAGAATTTTTCTTTTCTTTTCTTTTTTTTTTGGGGGGGTGGATAAATGTCATTATGTGTGTTATTTTTAAGTCTTAGGAATGTATGATTTGTTTGAGGTACTGGTGTATGACACATAGTGTTGTATGAGCAGGGACTACACTTCAGATTGCTGCAAACATGGCATTCAGATGACTACATTTTGTTTTTTTTTAACCACATTCTGATTTTGGTTAGTCAAGGGCCATTCACATGTTCTCATGGTAAGCTTTGGACAGCTGAGAAGCACTGCATATTTTAGAGCTGTTTGCAACATGTCCATGTCAGTCTGATGTTTGTTCATGTTACGTTGGCTGCACTTTTATGATCAGCAAAAAAATTAAATCTTGGGACGTTTGCTTACTACTGTGATTCATAGAAATTAATGTAAATTAGTCTAATTTGCATATAACAAATGTAAATGGTCCTGAATTTATGCCAAAAGGTTGTGTATCGCCATCTTAATTCACCAATAATCAAAATAGGTTGCAAATGAATTAGGATAACACAGACTTATTAAAGTAAGGGAATATTTTAAAAATATTATAATTTAAAAAGAAACACTTCAAAACATAGTATGTTAAGGGACAAATTTAATTAATTTAAATAGATGATTTTATTTTTATTTATTTGACATTTGTTTACCGGGGTGGTCTGACTGGGTCTACAGAACCCGTTTTCAGCAGAGGCGCAGGGAGAAAAGCTGCACATACAGTACAATACAAATACAATGTAATCCAATACAATAAAAATTACATTAGAAATTCTACTACAGAAAGTAAGTTATAAGAAGAAGCTGCTACAAGATGTTGAAATATATTCCTACACATCTAGACAATTCGATACCGTTAAAACATTACAGACAATAATAATCACTCTCACCATACATGATGTAGACATTGCCCAAAAAAGTAGTACGTAGGTAGTGCATTGTGTGACACTGACTGTTATAGTACATGCAAAATAGATTGTTAGTTTCAGTTAGGAAAATAGCAGCCAGAAAGTTAGTGATGCAGACAGACAGTCAGAGAGAGTTAAGAAGAAGAGAAGCAATAAAGCCTGAGCAGTAGTTTAAGGATATGGTATAGAAGCAGAGGAGTTAGAAGAGCCGTAGGATCTAGTAATCTGTGAGGGATTGAATTGTGACAGAAAGAGGAAGACCTGAGCATTAGGCAGGCTTTATGCAGGAGCAGAGCCGTGTATTTTTGAGATGATTTTTTAATGAGGCTTTGAAATGGGTTAGTGCAGGCATAGACCTGGTAGCTAGAGATAGTGAATTCCAAAATATAGAGACAAGAGTATTAATACAGAGATTAACCAGGTTTTCTTGTGGGTTTTGAGATAGCCAAGAGACTGTTGTCTTCTGATAGTAGAGATTGACTTGGTATGTAAGGTGTGACTAGACTGGTTAGTGCAGGGCAGGCAGTAGGCTTGAAAATAAGGTTGTGTAAGGTGGATAGCTGAATAAAGACAAGTTGGTTAGGGAGTTCAAGCCAGTTTAATTCTATGAGTGGTTTACAGTGGTGTGTGTGATATTTAGAGTTTATGGCAAACTTTGCAACTTTGTTGTAGCACTGTTCCAACTTGCTTAGGGTAGAATGTAAGTTAGTTAAGACAGGGGCACCATAAAGAAGGGAGGGAAGTAAAAATGTTTTTGCAAGAGTAGTTTTGGTTGCTGCAGTAAAGAAATGTTTGTTGCATGTGCATGTTATGATAGCAACAACTGATTTTATGGATTTGTGCCATTTGTAAGTTGGATTTCATGACAGCAACCGTGTAAATGATTACTAATGATAGAAAATGATCATTACTATGGTATAATTTACTGATTGACCGTACAGGGGTATAAATGCAATAATTTACTACAGAAGGTCTGCAGTGCTAATGATATCAACTGGCATGTGTGATGAACTGGAGATTTTTGGAGTGACAGTAAGGAATAAAAAATGGCCGTATTATGAGTACATGACAAAAGCAGAGGATAGGGCAAGGATGCTTTTTGGGAAAAAAAGTGATTGGATTCATGACCTGAATGAACTGTAAGTAACAGACTGCAATTTTATGCTGCTATATTGAGATTTCTGCATGTCATTGTATGGTTTGTATTAAGTAACATTTTTATTTAATGTGGGTGGCAGGAATACTTGGCCAGTGTTTTCTACTTTAAACGCTGATTACATCTGTGACACTGTCAGCCCAGCTGTCTGGAATTTTGTAAATAATTCTGTGTAATTTGTGAATATTCATCTGATTTATACAGAACTGTATGTGATGTACTGAGCTTCAAAAATGTAACCACAACATACCCTGCTGGAACATAGAAGATTTACTTACAAAACTTCAAGAAAAATAAGTTGAAATAAGTGCTTTACTATGTGCTGTAAAAGTTAGTTAATGCAGCAAGGAGACATAATGTCTAGAACTAGACATTTCTTTCTATTGTCTGGGAGAGAAGTAATTACTAAGTTTAAAATTAAAGGTGTTTTATTGTTTTATGACTTCCAAGTTCTGCAGACATCTGAGAGATATGTATTTTCAATACAGCAATGTTAGTTTCTGTTAGCCTAGAAAGTGAAGGCAGGTGACAAAGAGTGATGTCATCCAAGCTGACCCAGCAGTAATATTTGATAGTAATTTAAGAACTCTCTCAGAGAGAGAGACTGTGTGCATTTTGTATCTTTTCCTGGACCAAGCAAGAACATGCACTCATCTGCATTTTCCTTGCTCTCTAAGTAAGTTATTTAGGGCATAGTATATTTGAGCTATAGATAGAAATATAGTAAAGATTAGTTTAGATGTTTTCTGTATTTATTTGAGACTGTCCTGCACTATTGTTTTAAAATATTCCCTGTGATTTTGAACTCTGAAGTAACAGTGTTGATTGTGTATTGTCTTTATTATTTATTATTAAATATATCTAAACCTATGTTTGTGGCTGATATTTCTGACACATATTTAAGCTCTTAGAGTGCTAGCATATGTATTTGGTGACACTGTACAGGCCACTCATAAATAACATTGTTCTTGGTCACACTTACCATTTGGATGATAGTATCATTACACAGTAGGATTGGTCACTCTCTGTAAGAGCCTTAAGTAGCTGATAAAGAGGGGTTGGTGGCAATGATAACTACCTTACAGTCTGGGCAAAAGGGGGCATAGCTAGTAAACCTGTGCCAGCCTTCCCCAGGTGTGTGTGTTTGTACATAAAATAAAATCTCAAAGTGTGTGTGCGTGTGCCAGCTACTTGGGCAGGGACATTAAGCACTGGTTGGACAGAGAGGATGCTGGAGATCTTGGCTTGACCGCTCAGCTGAGATTTTAACCCTAAAGCTGTGCCAGTAGGGAGTCTTATTGGAGATCTGGAGAAAGAGGGAGAAACCAACCCCAGACTGACTGTAAACTCTGTGTGCTCCTACAGGAAATTGTACTTTACTGTGTGTGTACTTGTCATCCTCCCATTGTGTACATCCCTCACTGTTGCCTGTGGTGAGGATTGAGGCTCCTTGATTACTGGGCCAGTGTAGAGGCATCACAAAATCAAAATATTATTGTCACACTTTCTGACTGTGACCCTTTTTTGTGCATGTAGCAATGATGGAAAATAAGTTATCAAAGCAGATAAAGGATAACTTCAGCCATGAGGAAAATTGTGTCCTCATGGCAGCACTTAGGACATATGGGAAACTTTGTTTTGGTAAAGATGGACAAAACAAGCCAAGTGTAACAAAGTCTAGAGTCAAGTAGTTGTTGACATCAATGCAGCAGGTGGCAGAAATCAAGCAGCGGCACAACACTAGAAAAGGGCAAATAATGTGGTAGCATATACTAAAAGCAGTGCTAGGCAGAATGTAATTTTCTGTACCACTGTGGTGGGAGGTGTCCTCCAAATCTTATTCAATTAACACCAGATGAGGAATACCTTCTATCCACCTGTGGAGATGACTGACATGCAGAAGATGGTGGAACAGGAATAATTAGAGGTGGTTTGGACACTGCTGCATATCAACAATGTCTGCAGCAGCAGCAACACTCATCTGCTCATGAAGGATGGTTTAAGATCAGCAACATATATTTATATAGAGAATCAAATGCCAACAAGGAAGAATTTGATCAAAGATGTCACAATCATTACTAGATGAACCATGAATATCAGCACAGAATGGAAATGAAGTCAGTGTGGATTGTAAGTGGCCCACTCACCCCCTTGTAAGCCTACATTACTGTATGCTATTACGTTATTATTGTTTTCAAATAATTTTTTACAGGTTCAGCATCAGAAACAAATAGTTCAACTGTCAATAAATATGGATGATAGCAGCAGCAGAATGGATGTTGCTGCTGCAGCTGCTTACGATAACAATAATATTTATGAAGTAATCTAAGGAAAGTCGTATGCAGTCCCCAAGTTTAATGGCAGGATCTCTCACACCACAACGTGTTAATAACTCTGCAGAAAGTGACAGTGAATCACAAAGTCATGCATATGCTGACATTACACTCATGCTTGTACAGGAAGAACACCCCTGTACCTGCATACCAGTATCTCCAAATCTAGAGAAACACTTTGATGATGATGGCATGCATTCAGAAATTACAGTGTCCACAGTGACGCCTTTACAAAGGAGAGCCAGGTACAGGAATTTCTTATAGCCATCCCAGAAAATGCACAAAGCATTGGCTGTCCAACAGGACAGAGAGTTATCTGGAAATGGTCAGAGTCCTCCAGGGTATGTGTGATGATTTCTAGCACTACTTGGAAATGGGACAGAGTAAGGATAATGCCATGATCACAATGATGCTTAGTATGCTGGCACACCAAGCAGGGTACTGTCTAGACATTTGGGGAAGATCACATGATAATACCATTGCTTCTCAGGAAAGTTAATAGTCATGGTGAACAAACACAACATATGTCATGCAGACCATGCCAACATTCATCTTCACCTAGCAAAACCTTACATTTAAGGTCATGATCATGGTCACATAGTCCTGTCAGATCAGTGTCTGCAGGACCATCTGCATCAAGTAGGTCATGACATCTGACCAAATTACCTTATAGTTTTCATGGTTGCACCCCTCTCAAAAATCACATGCACCATCACATGTACAGGAGTTCTTGATGACTCATTTCATCTTTAACTACTGTGAATCAGCTTCAGAGACACAGCTGTATGTTTAAGTGGAATGGTGAGATGGGGGGGGGGTGGCGAAACTAGGTTTGCAAATGAATGCAGTTTGTTTCTATAAAACTGTAAAACTAGTATGTAAGCCATCAATAAAAGGTATAAAACAATCAATGCTACATGGATTACCATTCCTATAGGTGACAGTTACCTACAACATAAAAGCTGTAATGCACAAAATTTCTCAGGAGAAATATATAATAAGCAAATGACAAATTAAAATGAGTATCCTGACATGTAAACTTACATTGCTACCACTTCACCCTCCTCACTGCACAAATGATGACAGTGTAATCATTGTGTATGACAGCAGAAAACTAATCTGATATGCAGAACCATAGAATAACCTAAGATGAGATGGCATAATATAAAAAAAAACAGTATAATGCATTTTCATTGAACTTGCAGTGCATTAACTCATGAAGTATTTCACTGTTGACAATATTCAGCATTTGTATACTTAAGTAAGCTGTACCACAGAACTTATTCATCAGAACAGATAAAAATGTAATTTATTTTTTGTATGATGCCTTACAATATTACTGAACAGGAGACAGTGAGCATGACTTTAAATAGCAATTGCATAAGAAACTTTTCCTAAAGATGATAAAAAATATTTTAAGCTGACAGAGAATGTCAAATGAATAGTGACAGCAAACCATGCACCACACAGCATACCCCACAGATATCACTGCATGTATCAATTACAAAAATAACTTGAATGTCATGGTCCATAGTTGTGGACTAGACACCACCTCTTTACCTGTGCAGCCACATGCTGTGGATGAGCCTGCTACATGAGATCCCTTATTACTGCTCCCAGCTGTTAATCATTAATCATAGTGGGACCAATACTGAGACCTGCAGTGGCAGCACAGATCATTTCACCATCAGACTGGTGCATGATCACGGTATACAGAATGCAACATGCAGTAAACATCCCGCATGCAGTAGGTGGTTCATACTGAAGGGTACTCCCAAAATCATCTTCAGGAGGCCAAAGATCCTCTTGATGACAATACAGGTCTGGAACATGGAAATTTTATACATCTCCAGTGCAGCTCTGCTTGGATTTCTCACTGGTATCATGAGCCATGTCTGCAGTGGATATCTAGCATCACTTGAAAAAAAAAGAAATAGAAAAAGGGGAGGTGGCAAAGAAAAAAAAATATTATTCAGCAATACATTTTAACGTGAATAACTTCTTAAATACAATATAAATACACACACACACGCACATATAGATTATATATATATATGTATATATATATATATATATATATATATATATATATATATATATATATATATGTAGATATATAGATAGATATAGATAGGTATATAGACAGATATATATATATATATATATATATATATTTTCCCACATACAAAACAACCACTGCACATCCTACCACACAGGAAGAGATGATAGAGTCAGTGTGAGTGAGTGTGCCAGATATGGGAATTGTGTGAACTGTCAGGATGCTGGGCAGAGATGGTGATGCACCCCTCACATATCACACAGTATCTGGCAATTGATGGCATGATAGCCCTTCCTATTACAGTACTGCTCCCCTGTGGACCAGAAGGGGTCCTAATTTTAACATGGGTGCAGTCTAATGTGTCAGCCCATAAAAGGCACACATAATCATGGCTAGGTGCTGAAGTGACATGCATGGAAAGAGTATGTCCAGAAACTGCTGCAATATCCTCAAGGCCAAAGCCTGTGATATCCCCATTGTGTCCCTAGTCTTTCTCTAGGAGGTTCCCATAGCAAGTGTAGTAAGAACTATGCACACCTTATTGTCCACAGGGACAGGAAGTCCTTGCATTCTTCCAGTGCCCCTATGGTGTCAAGCATACCAGCTAAGACTCTTATAATGTCCATGTCCATTATGAATGTAGCAAGGAATTCCTGATTGTCAAAGTTGTAATGAGTTATCCTTTGTTTATATTTTCACCTTCTAGACCAGCAAGCACCAGTGACGGCAAGCTGTTCTGGCCTGCTGAACACAAGCTACTCAGACCTGAAATAGCAAAGCTAGCAGCAATTGACAGCATTTTCAACAAAAGCACTTCTAATACATTTGGAGATGTTTCTCTTCATGTAATGCATCTGTGACCAGCATGGACAAGTGGGAAAATTCAACTGTGAATCTGAAATGGTGTATAACATAGGTTCATAGGTTTAGGTTCATAGGTTGGTACTAGACTATCAGCCCTAGGGCCTATACAAGCCTAGCCATAACAATTCCCTGGCTATTTCTTCCCACACTATTTACTTCCCTGGACCCCTGTCTAGCAGGGTGACTAACATGATCCCCGGAGTGCATTTCCTTTCTCCCATCCAATCGTCAAGGTTCCTTTTGAAGAGGGCCAAAGAGGCACTCTGCTTGACATGTATGGGCAATCTATTCCATACTTAATTAGCATACAAATATTTACATCATTCTTCATTTCCATCACATTATTTGCACATTACATAGGCACATTCAAGGTCATTGTGCTTTTGCATAAATGGCCTCTATGAATTGCAGCTCAGCTATGTTTGTCCAAAAACAACTCAGATAGCCTAACCACATGTTTGTAACTGACTATGAATATCAGTCTGTGTTATTTAGACTGCAGAATGTTTTCCTGGGGTTATTTGTGAGCATCGCTTTTAAAAATATGGACACAAGGTGGGGGGGGGGGGCAAAGGAAAGGTCCCTAAGTTTATCACTAAGAAGGATAATTAAAGTTAGCTATAGAACTAAGACAATCTTAAAGCTAGGAGGTCAAACCTATAATATTTAGGATGAATTATTAAGTCAAAGGTTTTCCTTAGATAGGCAAAGATTTCTTCAGTTAAGGTAATTCTTTCCATATATTGTTAGAAAAAAGATATAAGTAAGAGAACAATGTATGTGCTAAAGGAATATCATCAGCCTTTGTTGTTGATGCTTGAGAAATTGCAACATCATCTACATTAAAACAGCTATGGCCTTTTCCTGAATGGTATGGGTGTGAGTCAGAGTACAAGAAAACAACCATTTATTCTAGTTTAGTTTAACTATGCAAGTGTCATCAGTAAAGAATGCATGAAAACATTTTGATGTATTCAGCTGTTTCAGTACTAGGCACATCTAATTAAGTGAGCTATAAGTTAAAGAAAAAAAAAAACTCAGGTTGATTTACTAATAGCCAAAATGTAGGGAAAAATCAGCTTGAACTCAACTGCTTGACAAAGTTCTTGATTTATATTATTACTGCAAACATAAACATGTACAAAGGATGCTTCATACTGAGTGTCGCATCTAGTTTATTTGCTATGCTGCATACACAAATCTTATTAAGATAATTAAACAGCCATCATATAAAGTGTGAATGTGCTGTGTGAGGTATTGTATTGTGCTTTGTAGATCCAGGATTTCTATGCTATGCAGGATGATTAGAATATGCTGTGACACAGCATGAATGCAATACATTGTATTTATTCCCATTTGCTTACCTCTGAGCAAATCTGTACATATTTCCATCAAACCTAATGTTCTCAGTCTTATTATCAATAAGAGCTTGTAGAGAACTATAATGAAACTAGGTCTCCCTAAACTGAGATGCATAATATTGAGCTTAAAATACCTGTAACACAAAACAATGCCAAACTAACATAATACAATGCTTAACATCACACAGAATTATTAAGTTATCCTTTCGGCAGGAGAATCTCCCACCTGCATTCCCCAGTGAGAAGACACCACCACCAAACCTAAGATCTTTAAATATACTACCTCCATGGTCACATGGTCACATAGATTAAAAAAAAAAGGATGGGACAACAGTTGTCTGGAAACCCTTTTATTTAGCCAAGCTTGCTGACACAGAAATACCATTAAGGTCTAAAGAGGTAATTACTCCCTTATACTCTGCACTGATCAGGGCAATTATCAACTATAACACCCTCCATTAGGATGTATCTCACTAAACATATCAAACAGTTAGAAAGACTGCCAAATGTTCCTAACTAAAAAGATGACAAGTTAAAATCCTTTGAGCTACAATGAGAGGCTGGGAACTCGCTCTGTTTATTCAGCGTCTTATTGAGTTTTGAGTGGAGATTTCTGTCTTGCGTGTGGCACTGAGAAACTTTCGTAATAAAACCTGTACAGATAAGCAAGCCCTGATTTATATCTTTTCTCCCTATTTTTGGTAAAAGATTAAAGTAGTATCTTAGGAAATGGAGCCTGATTATGGATGAAAGGAGGAAGGCCATTTAGAGAGCAGAAGAGGAAAACATCGCTGTAGAAAAGAAGAGGCAAGTGAATGCTGTAAAAGTTAATGCATGCAAACACAGGTGATATCCTGCTGATAGTCTTGCCAGAAGAGACCCTCAACAATGTGTAACTGGAATAAAGTACATTTACAATAAATAGAACTTGACTCTGGGAGGCATGTGTCTTGCTTTCCTTACAAATAGCTGCAGGTTAAAGCACAAAACCGACAGCAAGGTACATCGTGTTTAGGGCCTAGGCAAGGATTACAGCACAAATGAAAATACTTATGAGGTATTTGCTTCCCACAAGTAATACAATTATTAACTTTTACTGACATCAGTAAGGAGCAAGAAAAAGTTTCCCCAACGGGGTACTTAGCTTTTAGTTGAAGACTTTGGTTCTGAAACTCGAAAACGAAAATTTCAGGAGTCGGCCGACCGGCACTTGCGAACTGCTTCTGGTTCGGGCACCTCGTGGCAAGAAAGACTGATGTAATGGCGTCGGCTGCATGTTTTATACCCTGACAACCTGACGTCATGGAAGAAGGGACAGCAACCGATACAGGACCCAAGACTTTGTTAATCAGGCTGACTGAGGGCAACCTGCCAGCAGATAACCCAAATGTAATGACTGCAACAGTGAAACACGATGAACATCCTCAACAATATGTAACTGGAATGGAGTACATTTACAATAAATAGAACTTGACTCTGGGAGGCATGTGTCTTTTGCTTTCCTTACAAATAGCTGTAGGTTGAACTAATCTCTCCCAAATTAGCTTCCAACAGTAGTAATACGGGACCTGTCCTACAGGACAAATGGGAGAAAGTGGCCAAACCATTGAGAGTTTTCACTTTTTTACACCCAGTTTGCCAATAGTCTGAGTAAGCTTTTCCTGTTTTGCTATTGACTTTAGTGGAAAGTGGTACAGGGTTAAAGCCAATGCCATTCAGAGGAAGTAGCTGACAAAACAGTTGACAACTATTAGGGAAAATTGCATGATACTGTATTATCTGTCTGTCTGTCCATTAAAGATTCAGCTTGACTCAAAAGCTTAACTAAAAGCCCAGCAACATTTGTGAGAGTGTGTGTGTGTGTGTGTGTGTGTGTGTGTGTGTGTGTGTGTGTGTGTGTGTGTGTGTGTGTGTGTGTGTGTGTGTGTGTGTGTGTGTGCATGTGTGTGTGTTTGTGTATAGTGCATTTACAAACTGATCTGTAAAAATAAGCATATCATGTCAGCTCAGCATCTCAACCATTTGGTGACATATTTATGTATGGGCTATGAATAATTTTTGAAATATACGTGGTGGTGCTGCAGTAGCATTGTCGCCTCACAGTAAGACGCTGTCCTGTTCGATTCTCAGCTAGAGCGCCTTCTGTGTGGAGACATGCATGAATGGGCGTACCTTTGTTGAAGGTTGTGCATCAGAGCTGGCAACTCAGTACGTAAAAATCTACTGCCAATCATTAGCGGACCGGAGTTCCACTGTGGCGACCCCTAACCGGGAAAAACCAAAAGACACAACAACAACAACAACAACAGCCATATAATGAAGGCAGGGGGTTATAGCAGCAATAGCCATAGCTGCTTACTAAGCCATTTTATGATTTCCAAAAAGACTTTCCAGAGCTTCAGTCATTTTTGCTTCATGCAGTCTACTAATGGATCTTTCACTTTTCCCTACTTACTTTGGAACTGCTACTGGTGGCTTTCTCAATGACCATGTACTACCTCCTAATTCTGTGCATTGTTTAAAATGCAGTTCTGATAACTTCTTTTCAGACCTTTACTCCACCCAGTGCAACTGCACCCTTGACACTGCTCTCATTACCTGTTTTAGTGTTGGGTATACTCAGCATCTCCATCTGAACGTATCATTAACCCCAGTGTTGAGATCTACTATGATATTAGAGTATTCTGGGGGATATTTTAGGAATGAATTATTGCCACTGAACACAAGTTCAGTCTTTGATAACAGTGCTGTATACCTTATGTAGGAAGAGATCCAAAGAATATTTCAGGCAGGTATCTCCAACTATTGAAGTTGCCATGCATTATGCCTGCTGGATAATGACATTATTAAGTGAAGTGAAATTATATTTATGAAGTGGTTATTTAATTTTATTAAAGAGAAGAGTATCTCACGCACACATACATACACACACACACACACACACACACACACACACACACACACACACACACACACGGTATGAAGGAGACTCCATCCCTCCATCAATTCAGCTGGATTGTCCAGTACATTAAATTCTGATCAATTGCGTTCTCACTTTTCCTACATAATGGAAATTACAATCAAATGGAATTTCTGTAACAATAAGTGTATGTCTCCCATCTAGTGGGTCAGCTTAAACTGATGGAAAATTATTAAACCAAAAGTACTTTATCTTCCACTGAAACACCGCTTCCATGAATCTAGCTCACACTGTAGTGTTAAACTGCAAATTAATGGCTAGTAGTTCTGGTGTACAAATATAAACAAACTGCAACTAAAGAACAATGCTTTGCAAAAGCCCTGGCTGTCAGGAGCATCTGATTATACACACCTTGTAATTATATATAACATTACATGATTCTATAAACTCAAGGAGGATAAAATATTTGTCTTTTCATATTCCCTAAGGTTTTGTGATCTTGGAGCTGTTAGAATTATGTTGAAGAGCATGACAGATAAAACCCACCGCATCAGGGAAGTGGTGCAGGAAGAATGATGCTTCCCACATTGGAGGGTGTCATGGGGCGTGTTCAATTGTCAGCAGATATGAGCTTGTAAATGTACTACAGTTCATTTGGTAAATGAAAGTTACCCCAGTTTCAATGAGACCAAGTTACCGTATTGTGTTACTACATGCAATAGTGGTATAAAAATGTACTGCAGTGAAGTGTAGTTCAGTGAGTTCAATTACACCCTTCAGAACATGATTGGATCGGGAAAGAGAGGCAGCATGCATAAAATGCATTTGCGTAGGTAACTTAGCATAATGGTAGATGTTGGAATAGATCATTTTCCACAAGGATGCCCATATGTCTGACCAGTGTATAAAGCTCAAGCTTCCTCCTCAACACACTGTATGTGTGTCCTTAGCACAAGCTAATGCATTAATATAAGAGGGACAGAAAGATGCATCAAAAACTCAGGGCTTTCTGGTCTCCTAGATTGGAGGTTGAAGCCTACAGCTCTAACTCAAATTGTAGGAGAATATAATGTGGTAAATAATGGAGTACTGTACTCCACACCTGCCAGAGAAAGTGACTACCGATAGGGATGGAGGGAAGGTATATGCACTGCAACAATGATGTATTCACAAGTCTACCATTATAGTAAGTTAGTTAGTTAGTTAGTTTGCTATACGTTAACCAGAAGACTGATCTGGTCAAAAGACCCTTTTCATTCATGACTCAGGCCCATAAGGCAAGAATATGGAGATTTATTTATTTATTTTTTTTTTACATTTGTTAACCAGGAAAGTCTGACTGGGCACAAGTCCTTTTTCAGCGGAAGCCCAGGGAGAAAAGCTCCAGGTAATTGAAAAGTCAGAAACATTTACATAAAAAGTCACAGCATTTGCATAGAAAAGCATAGGAGTAAATACACTCTATACAAGCAACACTAAAACGTAAGCTTTTACATAAATAGTAGCAATGGCAATGTTCATAATTACTGAGCAGTGTTAATACAGATAATATAAGAGTGCACAGGTACAGTATGCCAACTTTCATTCAGATTACTAACAGTAGAGTTATGTTTCTGATGACAAATAGTAGAGTTCAAGTCATTAGTGAATGATGTACATATATTGATATTCATTCAGTTTTTGTAACCCAGAAAACAGAGACGGAAAATATTTTATGAGTGTTTTTGGAGAAAGTTCTTGTTTATCCCAGGGTGTTGCATGAGCATAGTCAAGATTTAAATAGATTTGCTTTGAGTAGTGCTTTAAAATAGAGTGGGTTAGTAGTATTAGTTATGTCAGGAGGGATTTTATTCCAGATGTTGGCTATACAGTTAGAATAGAGGGAGTCAACAGCAGAATTATTGGCTTTAACTGTAGTCAGTAGGGCTTTATTTTTAGAATGCAGATCTCTGTCAGGGGAGTAAGGGAGTAGGAGAGTTTGGAGGGAAGGGGTCTTATCTGTGTGGTTTAGAATTGTATGGGCTGTGAAGATTTGGTTGTAGAGTAAATGCTGGGGAAGTTATAGCCAGTTAAGTTTCTTGAGTGCTGTGCAGTGGTGTGACCGAAATGGTGAGTCTGTGGCAAACTGGGCAATTTTGTTATAACATGATTGTAGTTTGGCTAAGTCAGATTTCTTTAGGTTGGTGAGAATTGCTGAGGCATAGAGAAGAGTTGAGATGAGGTGTGTTTGAGCAATAGTTACTTTTGTATTTTTAGTGACATATAGTTGTTTTTTTTAAAGGGTACCCAGCTTTTTGTGTACTATTTTTATTGTTTGTGCAATATGAATATCAGATCTTAAGTTACTACTCCCAGTAATTTAGTGTGGGTCATTGGATGAGATGATAGCATTGTTTAAGAATAGAATACTGAAATTAGACTGCGCCTTGTAGGTTGAAAAGTCATAAGTTGAGTTTTATTAGGGTTTAGGATTAGTTGAGAATTAGCCATATTTCCACATTTGAAAAAGCATCTTGTGTTATAATTTGTAGTTATTGAGGAGATGATGCTGTGCATATTGATGTAGAATCGTCAATATACTGTATAACAGACACATGTTGTGTAGCAGTGTGAAGTCTGATAGTAAATACAGAAAATGGTAGAGGACCCAGGATTGATCGTTGAGGTATTCCTATTCTAACAGGCAGAAGATAAGAGAGGTCTTCCTGCAATTGCATGGCTTGTTGACAGTTAGTTAGATAGTCTTGGAACCATGCAATGATAGCTGGACTTAGATTTAGTTCAATTAATGTTTTAATCAGTTTGTTATGTAAGACCGTGTCAGAAGCTTTTGAAAGGTCAAGAAATATTGAGATGACAAATTTTCCATTGTTTCTATGAACATTAGCAGTATTACTGATAGATAACAAAGCTGTGGTGGTGCTGTGGCAAGGTTGGAATCCATGTTGAGTGTTAGTAGTTTGTTAGTAAATAGTGCGTGATTTGTGTATGTACACCTCTTTTGAGAATTTTTGACAGGGGATAGAGTATGGCTATCGGGGTATAATTAGATAATTCTGTTTACGTACCTTCTCTATGTAAGGGGATAATATGGGAAGTTTTCCATATAGCAGGAACTTAGTATTCAGTTATCGATCTGTCAATACATATGGATACAGGGTAGGTGATATCATCCGTGGCAACTCTGAGGGACTCTGCGGGTAGCTTATCAGCTGCTAGGGTGGTAGGTTTAAGTTTTTAAGCACTTTTTATCATGACTGTCGAGATGGGTTGAAGGGAGAAATCATCATTATTATTATTATTATTACTATTATTATTATTATTATTATATTATTATTATTACTATTATTATTATTATTATTATATTATTATTATTATTATATTATTATTATTATTATTATCCAGAGTAGGTAGGTTGTATAGTGAGTGGTGCCAGTGTTATATTATAGGGATAGAATGGTTTTGGTGAAGTATTTATTAAACTAGGTGGCTATGTCATCACTATTGGAGGCAGTGGTGATGGGGGAGGTGTGCTGTCATTCCCTGGTGGGAGGATCTTATTGATAGCAGACTTGAACTTTGTGGTGTTTTGTGGTGCATAGCTTGGATGTTGTGATAGTAGTTAGTTTTGTCTAATTTGATTTGTCTTTTAGCGTTATTTCTAAGTTCCTTGTAAGTCTGTTTGCAAGCTTCATTCTTTTTATTTTGGTATTGTGGCCAGGCTTTCTCTTTTGCAGTTAATAATGCCCTGGTTTCTTTAGTTAGCCATAGAGCATGGTTGGATTTAATCTGATAGTTCTGGGTGGTACACGGATGTTCAAGATATTAATGAAAGTAGAGTTAAAATATTTCACAGCTTCATCTAGTGATATGTATTTGAATGGAGACCAGTTGCAAAGTTTAAGGGAGGAGGTAACATTTTCTGGGGTTAAAGTTTTTCTTGCTCCTTATTTGTATATAGGAAGGGAGTTTTGTTGGTTTGATACGCAGTTTGAAAGGTTGGAAGATGGTCACATAGGCTGTCTGGGAGGCAGCCTGAGTGAAAGGAGAGAGATGACCTATTAGTTAGTATACAGTCAAGGAAGGAATGTTTGCTAAATGACTTGCCAATTCTGGTTAGTGTTTGAAAAGCTTGGGGAAAAAAACATACAGGTTAATATGATTGATTGGACTTTGAAAGGTGATATGATCGGCAGTTTCCAGTGGGGTGCAAGTGCATTACCAGCCTTCATTTAATAAACTAAAGGTGATAAAGTGGCCCCCAAAATGAATATCAATACTGCATTCACAAGGTATTTGATAGATGTTACAGTTGTAGCAAGGAGCTTGCTGCAATTACAGCTCAGAAACATCTTTTTTTTTTTCACAACCATTTTTTAAGTGGTACACCAGTCTGGAGAACTGTCTAGGGAACCAGAATGACAAAGTTATAGCTCTGCTTTTCAGCTTTTACTATACAGATCATTGTTAACAATTTGATATCAAATCTGATATCATAGGAGGTTACTAGGCTGACAGCCCTAGGGCCCTTACATGCCTAGCCAAATTAATCTTATGTTCCCAAGGGTGCCTGGTTCAAGCTTGCACTAAAATCAGAACCTGCTGCCACTATCCAAGAGGGACACAGGTGGAACCCCAGGTGATTTTTCTGGTTACCCATCCAGTTGTCGAAATTGCACTTAAATTGGGCCAATGAAGGGCTTTGTTTAACATGACTATGAAGCTTGTTCCAAAGGTGGGGCAACCTCTGTGAGACATATCTTTGTCTCTAGCAAGTTCTGCTGATGTCACATACAAGGTTAAGGTCCTTTGAGTGAGTGAGCCCATGTGCCATTTGACTTGTGAATGTGCAGTATTTCCATTAAAGCTGGGTCACAAATTGCTCTATATGCAAGGCACATGCCACCTCTGAGCAGTCTGTATGACACAGAGTAAAGTGACAATGATTTCAGTTTGTCCACATAAGACAGATCTTGAAGACCTTGAATTTTTTTTTGTAAAGAAACTTTTGTGATCTTTCCAATTGCTGCAGGTGTTTGGAAAGGAACATACTAAAGGGAGCATTGTGCTCTATTATTGGCCTGATGAGGGAAGAATACACAGGTGTATAACCTCTTTTTTCTGGAGGCAATGCCATTACTTATGAGATGAGCAATATAAAATGCCCTTCTTACCACTGTGGAGACATGGTGATCAATGTTAAGGTTGCTCTTGACCTGTGTGCCCAGATCTCTCACCACTGACTGTGTGCTTAGGGTATTGCTATTGATGTGGCACCAGTCATTAGTCTGCATAAGACCTTCTTGCCGAATGTTGACATCGCTAGGGGTTTCAGTGATTGCTCCCAGTTTGCAGTCATCAGCAAACTTTGTCAGCCACTGTCCTTTAGTTTTAGCCTGTACTTTGGAGAAGTAGATTCCAAGTAGTAGGATAAAAAAACTGATCCCTGTGGAACACCACTGGTTACAGGTCTGCTGGAGGAGGTGGAGTTCCCTGTTTTGACTTCATGAGTTCTATCAGTGAGCCAGTTTGCAATCCACCTAACAATATATGGGCTGATACCCAGCTATGTGAGTTTATCAGTTATGCCTGAGTGAAGGATTGTGTCAAAGGCCTTGGCTAAGTCTAGGTAGGCCATATGCACAGATTTGCCCTCGTCTAGGGCTTTGGTGACTGTCTCGAAGATGTCCACCAAATTTAACAGGCATGATCTCCCCTTGACAAAGATAAACTGAGTGGGGTTGAGCATTTGCAGATTTCCTGTATCTTTGTTAAGAAGGTCCATGATGATTCATTCCATGGCCTTGCAGATAAGGCTGGTCAGACTAATGGTCTATAGTTCCCAGGGTCCGTGGATGTACCTTCCTTTGTGCAAAGGGATGATGGTAGCTGTTTTCCATTCTTCAGAACAAAGCCAGCTCTTAGGCTGTAATTGAAAAGTGTCCCCAATGGTGATGCTAATTCCTGTTTTAAACCATTTAAAGCACAGCCTGGGATGTTGTCTGGTCCCATAGAGGCTGTGTTTTTGGTCTTGGAGAGAGCTTTTTAGACCTGCTCCTCAGAGATACTAGGTGGGGGACAGGTGTTATAGAAGCTTTGGAGTATATATATGGTGGGGACAGAGAAGTGAAGTTTTCACTGAACCTGTCAGCCAGCAGGTTTGCTATATCCACAGGTTCTGTATATGTAGTATCATGAATCAAGAATTCAGTGCAAATCTGGTACTTACCTTTGAGTTTACGGATGTAGCTTAAGAATGCCTTGTGGTTATCCTTAGTTTGGGAAGCTAATTTGGATTCATAGTTAGCTTTGGAGAACTTCACTAGGAGTCTTATTTGCTTGTTTAAGTTGAAGAGGGTGTGTTTCCAGTTTTGAGACTATTCCTTCCTACTCTTAGACAGCAATTTGTTTCTCCTATTGTACAGCCTATTAATGGCAGTTGTCCACCAGACAGGTTTGTTTTAACTTGAAAATCTTATTCAGGTACTGCAGTGTCAATACAGTGTATAGGTGCTCATATAAATCATTGATGTATAACTCAGCATAGGTGTCTGTTCCATCAGTGGGAGGAAGGACTGTGAAGCTATTTATGCTGTCACATAAGAGGTTGTAATTGGCATTGGAAACGTTTTTTAGTTTAGTTGTTGCTAAGGGGGGGTCTTGTGTTATAGTTACTTCTAGCAAGACTGATTTGTGGTTAGATCCCACCAGGGAGGGCCACACACCGGGGATGTTGCAGTGGTCCCCAGTGTTGGTGAGCAACAGATTTAGGATGTTTGAGCCCCTTGTGGATATATCAACTAGCTGGTTCAGGCTACTGGAGATAATGAAATCCAGGAACCTTCGGGCAAGTGAGTTAGAATACGTATAATTTATCCAGTCAATGGATGGGTAATTAAAGTCACCCAAAACCAGGGTGTTTGGTTGTATATTGACTGACTCAAGGAGATCCAAGTAGGCTGAGTGGATGGCCTGATTCATGGAAGGGGCCCTATAGCTGGCAATGACCTGAATAGGGGGTCTTACCCACAATCAATTGCATCTGAAGTAATTCAAAGGAATTGTGCTGTTTAACCAATCTAGAGGTATATTTATCTTTAATGAATATTGATACACCACCTTTAGTTCTCATGCCTTCAGTTTGTGTTCTGAACGTGTGTTAGAAAATGTAACCTGGTATAGCTGGGGTGCGCTCTGCAGCCTTAAACCAGATCTCAGTGGCTACACAAATATCAGCATCTTCCAAGGTGAGGACTGCTTCCAGTGAGTGCAGTTTCTGGTTTAGACAACTAGTGTTTAGCAGCATAATCTTGAGATTGTTTTTAGAGAGTATTTTTACATCAGGAATTTTGCTCTTCTGATGTTGCCTAAAAAAGTCACTATGGGGGTGACAAGAGCCTTAGCCAATAACCAAAATCCCAGGGATGACAGATGAAGACCATCTCTGGCAAAGCATCGAGGTCCTTTCGACCATGTCATCCCAGGCTGACAGATACTGGATCCTCTTTGAACGACACCAGAAATTAAGCCAATTGTTGAAGTCAATCATTTTTGTTTGTATTAAGGTATCATTCCTAGGTGAAGGTAAAATGCTGCTTAAGGCTAGGGACATACCTACCCGAGACACAATCAGAAAGCTCAGTCATGTCTCTCTTCATATAGTCCAGTGAGGTACATTTCAATTAATTCATACCAACTAGGACTATGATGGAGTCATAACAGTGCCTGTTGTTGAGAGACTTGAATGTGTATGTGATGTGGCAGATCCTGGTACCTGACAGACAGCTGACCATGACGTTTCCTTATCCAAACTGTTGAGAGGGACATCTGTGTGTCTCACAATTGAGTAGCCTATGACTAAGATGTTTTTTTTTTGTGTTATGCCTTAGGGACTTGACTGGTGAGACATTGGTGTGTTATATATTATGTGTACTTTGTTCTTCAGAAGATGTGTTATGTGAATCGTGCTTGTGTCTGTGTTTTGGAGGTCTCTGATGCTTAGGTAAGCTTCTAGTAAGACCTCCACATATGTAGATTTATGTGTTCATTTGGTTGGTGCAGGAGGTGAGATCTGCATGCTGACAACTTGCTTAGTATCATATGAACTGAGTGGTGAGTGAGGGAGCCCAGATTCTAGGTTCTTGACATAGATGCATCTGTCACATAACAATTTTGTGTGGACTAGAAGATGTTGGTTGTCCATGTACATGAGGCAATTACTGCATTGTCTCAGAATGCCCATGTCGACAAGGCTGGCTGGAGAAACTGTGGGACATTGTCTGTCCATAATGCTAGGTAAGTTGATGTGGTCAGAAAACATGGAGAGGACAAGAAGTATCAGGTAAAGCAGAGGACAGGAAATGTGGACAAAAAATATGAATGGGCTAGCGGGTAGGATCTGTTTTGGTACCTCAGGAGCATCACTGAATGTATCACCAGTTAGTGAGGGACAATCGCGAGAACTCACCAATGGAGCACCAGCAGAGTACTAAGTGAAAATTTGCAGACAGAAGTGTTTGCATCCATACCTGCCAATGATACCCACCTCTGCTTGGCAGTGCGCGATGCACAAACAAACACAAACCTGCGTAATTGTGGTGCTTATGTAGCAAATGAAAGCAAACTGATTTAAACAAATTAACCAATAAAAAGACTCAAAACTGAGCCCTGTTCCAGCAACCTTCAATCAGATGAGTTCTAACTGCACACTCCTGTCACTATGGTGCACAAGAACCCTCTCCAACAAAAGACGGCCTCATTTAGTTCTCAAGTTATACAAACAGAACTAGATTCAGCAGGTCTGAATCTAGTCTATGTTACAGCGAAGTGCAACAATTTCAGAAAAAATAGTTCAAATAAGCAGTGATATTGTAAAAATACAGGTCAAAAGTGCAATATACAGTGAAAAATTATACTTACATTTTGCAGAGACCAGCAGATGCCTTTGATTGATCAGATAAATACAGCAGAGCAGTATCGTATCCAAATTTGCCACAGCTTTCCTAAGAAGTAACTGTTTTTTAACTTAATGGCTACAGTCACCCTCTGTGGAGATCTTTGTCCAAAGAAAATAAAATCTGTCACTGCCTCCACTTCCTTCCCATCTATTTGCAACAAAATGACATAATCTTATTTTTTCACTTTGACTAGTGAGCCATATTTTGCTTTTTCTACTTCCATCTGTATTGATAGGCACTTCAACTTCTCACTTTCAGCCATCTGAGTGGGGCCATCTGCATATCCCAGGTTATTTATATTTTTCCCAGCAGTTTTGATTCCAGCATATAATTCATCTAATCTAGCATTTTGGATACTTTATTCTGTATATTAATTAAATCAGTAGTGTGACAATATATGTACTTGTTGCACTTCTTTCCCACTCATAAAACAATTAGTTAGTCTGGCAGTTAGTACAGAGGATTGAGGGCCTGAGCTGTTAATGTACTGCTGTATGCCAAATTATGTCCGAGTCCTTCCATCTACATTTGCCTATTGTGTAATTCTGAGCAAATCACTCAACCAGACATTGCAATCAGATCTCCCCTAAAAAGATACACTTATGCCAGTTTGATTACCTACTTAACAAATGCATGAAAAATTATTCAATTTTAATTTTTGTTTCTTAGGTTGCTTGATTCCTTCGGAGGCAGATAAGGTAACCCAATATCCCATTTCTCAAGAAATTGCCAGAGTTTATTATGGACAGCATAGTCAAAAGTTTTACTGCAGCTGCTTTCTCTAGTATCCAACAGCTGTTGGCACTTTGATCTCTGGTGCATCCTCTTTAGCAAATCCTATTAATTCAGAATACTGTCATTGCTCCCTTTAGACAGTGTTGCAAACTATTATCCATATTTTAGCATTGTATTCTTGTTTTGGTGGCAAGGAAGATTTCACTCAGCTGTTTGGAGTATATGTGTGCTTCTATTGCCTGTTGTGTTGTGTTGGTGACATATTGAATAGAGTTGTGCTTGGCAGTGAAGAGTTTATGTTTTAGTCATCACCTTGGGCTAAGAATGCAGCACAGGATGGAGACTGCCTTTCTTTAACCTACTTATTTACATTCTCTGATAATAGAGAATGTTGTTTTGAGCCATAACAGTGTTTCAACGCAGGAGGAGCCGAGTAGTGGAAGAACTCCATGCTGGGCATCTATTTCACTCACGGTACTTTATTATAATGCTGGGTAGGAGGAATTCATATGATTTAAAGTAAAGGATAAGAGAGGGAAATGAAAGGGTAAGTGAGAAAGGAGACAAAAATAAATAAAAGAGAGTGAACACTGGATCCTTTCTAGCTAATTATATATACCAAATTCTGAGATTGAACTACAGTAGGGAAAGGGCTAATTTCCTTATCCCTACATTACCAATAAGCAGGTACTAAATTCCATTCCCTTTATGTTGGCCAACTATGATCATTCATTAAAATTATTTCTGATCATTTGGCCTTTAAAGGAACAGAGATTTTTATGGTCTATGTACAATAAACAGTCATTTGATGAACGTTCTGTTCAATCATTAAACATAGGCGTGCTATAATTATATAATATTTAGTTGGATCAACTTATGTTGATGACTATACTGTTGTCTTAACATGTTTTATAGATGGACTTAAGTCTGCTATCTTTGAATGCCAGTGATTTAAATAATCTAAGGAAATGATTCAACCTGCTTCATTATTTAAAAGCAAACAAGGCTCAAGTTAAATTCCTTCAAGAAACAAACTTTAAATATACTGATAATAATGTATGGAGTCCCACAAATTCTTCACTTTTGTCACAGTACTCATTTAAAAGCAAGATAAGAGGAAAGATGATTTTATGGAAAAAATGCTATTCATAAATATAAGGTCCAAGATGGCCTCTTAACTCTCATTGTTATAAAAAATAATAACAGATTATTGACTCTAATAAGTGTGTATTAATTTACTGGGGAGGGACAAAAATTTAGCTAAAAAACACATAGGCATTATTCTTAATGAATGTAAAGGCTCTTTAATAATAGGAGGCGACTTAAATTGTATGTTAGATGATTCAGATTCTAGTAATGAAAGAAAACAAAGAATGACTTCAACTGCTTAAGTGCTTAAAACTGTATTGAAAATCCTACCATAAAAGATGCATTCATTCTGAGAGACTTCAAAGCATTACCCTTTACTCATTATTCTTATAACTACTGTACTCAATCTGAAATTGATAGAATACTAGTATCCCACAACATAATTTCAAAGATATCTACATTCAACATCATACCCTGTCCTATTGCAAGTCACAATGCCTTTATTCTAAAATTCCATATATTCTTCAAAAAATTAACGTGTTTATCCAGAATACCTACTTATGTAATAAAATTAAAAGATTCCAAACACTGGCTCCTTTGTGTATTGAATCGGTATTTAGAAACAAATAACACTGATTGCGGCAATATAGTTATGATCTAACACTCTTTAAAAGCTTATATTTTTGGTAAAATTCTAGTTTATTATATGTGGAAAACAAAAGAATGGGAATGAGAATTATCAAACATACAATCACAACTTCAGGAGACTAAAACTAAATATAAAACAAATAATAAGTAATACAAAATATAAATAAAAAATAGACAGATATATTATCAGATAAAGCAGCCATAGCTTTGAAAAAAAAAAGTTGCCTGTTATGCTATGTCTGCCAAATCTAATCTAGCTAAAATTGTCAAAATACTATCAAAAACCAATAGCATCTTAGAAATAAAGATAATAATAACAGCAAATTGTTTACATTGGAGATATCCTTGGTGTTTTCAGACATCATCTCATGTTGTTTAAATCAAAAATCCGAAAATGAATACATCATCTCAAATCTAGATCTTGACTTGTCCTTTTTTAAAAACATATCCCCTGAAGTAAAAGAAAATTTAACAAGGAGATTACTTTTAAAGAGATCTCAGACAAAATCATACAATGTAATCCTAATAAATCCCCACATATAGGTGAACTAATAACAGAAATATATAAATTATTCTCTCCATCTATTATCTCACTTTTCCATAAAGTGTTTATAGAAGTTCATGCACATGAGATAATTCCCCTCATGGAAATATTCACCAAACACACCCATACTAAAAGAAGATAATTCTCAAATCTGTTCTTCATACATACCCATATCACTACTAAACAATGATTATAACATTTTCATGTCTGTCCTTTTGGATAGATTAAAAAAAAAACAATATCACAAATAATTAATTTAGCCCAAACTGGATTTGTATATCAAAGTTAAATTCATGACAGTATTAAAAGGTTATTAACCCTTACAGGTTTTATAAATAACAAAAATGAAAAAGTTCTTCTTATCAGTCTAGACATTGAAAAAGCTGTTGATTCTTTAAATTGTAATTATTTATTTAAAGTCTTCTAAGCATTTGATTTTACTTTTCAGTTAATGTTTCTTATTAAAATATTTATGAACATAAAGATTACAATAAATTAGGGCCTTTCATATCTGAAACCATTTCCCCGACTAAGGGTGCTAAACAGGTTTGTCAGTTTACACCTATTTTATTTTATATAGCCATTGAAGTTCTAGCAATTTTAATTTGAAATAATGCAAATATCAAAAGTATAGAAATTTCAGAAAATTATACTTCCAAAAGTATGCTATTTGCTGATGACACGTTCCAGTTCAAGAGCAACTCTGGTAGGGTTAGATTTTACCATAACACTATTTCAGTCACACTCAAGTCTACATCTTAATAATCTAAAATCCAAGTTTACATTTCTAAACAAAAAAGGAAATTACAAATACAAAAAACAATATCATAGGTAAACAAGTCACTTCCTTTGAATATTTAGGAATAACTATAATGAATACCATTGAAGGAATAAGAATTACAAGTTATTAAAAAACATTTTAAACATTATTTATTTATTTGTCTTTTGTTGACTGGGTTAGTCTAACTGGGCCAAAGACCCATTCTCAGTGGAGACCCAAGGAGGAAAGCTTCATATATACACACACACACACACACACAAATACAATAAGAAGCCTATACGAGAAGTATTTACATAATATCAAAGCAGACAGTATGCAAATGAACACATAAATGAATAACATACAGAAGATAATATGGAGTACTAAAAACAAATATATACAGATAATCTCAAGTCTAACTAATAAATGGAACAAAACTATAATATCCATTGATGATAGATTGCCATTAATAAAAATGATTGTCTTTCTTCAACTATTATATATCATATAAGTTTTAACCCTATATCATAATAAGTCACTTACTAAAGACATTAATGAACAATTACTAAAATTTGTATGGTTTCCAAACAAACCTAGAGTAGCCCTACATCATCATAAAAAAACCTTGGAACTTAGGCAGTATTAACTTTCTTGGGGTAGATAGCTATGTTAAAGCAACAATTTTAAACTATCCCAAATTGGATTGATTTTAATTATAACTAAGATTGGAAAACCTTATATTTTGACTTTCTTAATAGTATTGATGACTTAACAGGAAATAGCAGTAAAAATCAAAGTAAATTCTTTTGGCATTATGTGTGTAACAAACGACAATATAATTCTCCCTCCTCATCATCCTTTTATGAACCACATCTTACTTGTTTCAGGAATACCATACTTTGCAAAATAGACTTGAAACTTTAGTGTGAGACTAGCATTCCATTTTGTATAACCAACTCTTTCTTTAATAAAGTCTGCACACTTAAGCTTGACTTAAGGGATACCAAAGGTTTTTCTTGCTGTTATCAAGTTTTTAGAGATCTAAAAGTAAAATATCTTCAACAGCTTTAAAGGGATTATGATTAGGATCATCAAGATTGGTTACTTTTACAGAATATTAAAATACAAGCTAAGGATAAATGTTTATTTCCTGCACATTTGTGTCATAAAGAAAACCCTAAACTAATTTCACTTTTCTGTGATATATTATACAATAAATCTAAGTAAAAAAGCTTATCTCTAAATTATATAAAACTCTGATAAAGTAAAACACTAATTAAATGAACAATTTTGAAAACATATAACACTGGATCATAACTCTTCAATTAATCAGAAGCCGAAATCCCATATATTGAATTCTATTAAAATACAGCTTGGTCTCAAGATTGTTTTATATTTACTTGGAAATTTTTATACAGATCTTTCTTAACTCCAATTAGAATGGCCAAAATAAATAAAAACAGCACCATTAAATGTTGGAGGTGTACCAAGATTTGTAACACAGATTGGATGCATATATTTTTGACAGTCTTCCTTTGAAACATTTT